>NW_015150674.1:656120-673748 GCF_000732505.1 Cyprinodon variegatus | reverse complement strand
ATAATTTCTAAAATGTTTCAAGCATACTCCGTACCAAAAAAAAGGGTACCTTCAAAGTCTACTTTTGCCAACCCCCAATTTATTATATTTTAGATAAAAAAAACAAGTAAATAGCCATTGTTTTTAGATTATTGCTGTCGTTGAACATCTTTACAACATCCCCTTAGTCAGATTGCATCAAACGCACTGATCATATAGCAACCACTGTGTAGCAGAAATCGACAAACACATCAACTCTTTTTCTAAAGAACGTTTTAAAGCAATTTTTCCAAGCTGTTATGTCTTGTAAATAATGATTACAATAACATGAAAACATGAAGTAAGACAGTTACTGGCCACTGGAAAAAGGCTAGAAGACACTCTTGAGCTAGGACAGGACCAGAAGGAGTGCAGAGCAAGAAGCCTGGTAGAAAGCAGCACAGGAGGGCTCAGTAAGTTGACTGGGACCATGCCTGGGGCTACAAAAAGAGGACGAATGGTTTATTATGTTTTCTTACACATTATGGCTTCTTTGGGTGACATTACACCTTCTTCGGGAGACATTTGTGGGTGCCTTTTCCACCCACAAACTCTATAGAGCATTCCCCTTGCATCAATATAAACTGTTCTATCTTCAACTTTGATGGGAAAAGGCTTAGTCTCTGCTGGGCTCCTTAATCCAACATCACAAAAACATCCAGTCCCTTTGTTGGTTGACACAAGACCATTTGACAGAATAGTCCAACTCTGGACAGGGGAATGCCATGAGGTGGTTCCCTTATAGCACTGCCTTTATCTCTGTGGAAAAATGGAAGCCACATTGGGGAGTGAGATGGGAAAAAAAGCCTATTTCACACTCTATCCTTGACCTGGTGCAGATTGAGATATATATAAAAAAAAAAAAACAAGAAACGCACATGCAACACAATGCCCAGCAATTCTTGGCCCTTCTGCTATAACATCCTAGGGAGTTTTGATAAGGGGGAGGCCGAAATCCAAAATTCACTTTTTGTTTGGAAAGCAAGCTGCACAGAATCTTCCATCAACATTGAAGTCTTCTGTCTCTGGGCTCCACATGGTGACTCCAAATCCCAATTTGTTGGGCTTTTCTGCCTTGAAGCGAGCATGCACATCCAAGATATTATCCCATCTCACCTTTAAGTTAAACAACTGCAGCCAGCTTGCATTCAATCGCACGCAGCATATGGCTCAGCTCACGGTCCTGCTCGTTCACAGCCTTTGTGAGCGTGTCAACCACCATGGGCAGCCTGATCAATGCCCAAATTGCTGCAGATATCCTCTGTAATTGTAGATACATCAGGTATTCTCCAAATCCAAACAGAAGAAATGTGAATATCATAAACATCCATACATCTTCCACATCCTCCACTGAAAACATTGTAAAACAGACCGTCCTCCAAGCCTTCCATGAGACCATGGTGTATCCCATGAAGTATGTATGTCCCGGCGGGACAGGACGGGTCCCCTTTTCCCTCTCTTTCAATTGAGAAAATTTGATTTATTGCATTTAAAGACCAGCTGAACCAGATCCATTGTTTGAATTTGGGTGATATGAAGAGATGGCTCAGAAAAGCCAAGACACAGCAAAGCAGGGACAGAGCAGGGAATTGCAGGAGCAGCAGAAAAATGCTACCATCTCCTTCAAGAACAGAACAGAGTCCAAAGTCCAAATACACTCTATTTGCCCTAATTGCACCATTTTGCACAATGAGAAACCCTTTCTACAAACATTGCCGTGCCTAAGTCTACGGATATTTTTATAAATATGACACTAATTCCAACAACATCTGCTACTTCTTTTTTACTTGCACCAAACAAACACAAAGGACATGTACATCAAGCTGCACTGTTTGTAATACTTATACTGTATAACATTTTGCAATAAAAGGAACAAATCCAAAGACAGAGCAGTAGTTCGGTAGTCTAAGCAATTTTTTTTCACACCAAAAAATTGGATACGTAAGTTTGTGAATCACAGTGTTGACGGAATCATTTTTAAACCTAACTTGCTCATACGCAAAAGTAAAACCTGTTTTTACTAAACCTACTAACCACACAGGTGGACACACATCAACTAAAGCAAGCTGACAGACTGTCCGCCTGCTACTCACCATAGGGGAGCAGGCCCTATGATACATCCCACAGAATAAAGTGCAAGACTGCTGAATTAAATGAGAAACACTTTGAGGTTTGCGATGACTGAACGAACATGTGTAGGAGTCGTGCTAAAATTTTCACTGCAACAGCCACTGTTGTCTCCAGCATCTAATCAAATAGAAAGAGACTCAATGGCAGCAGAGGCTAGAATAAAAAAACAGAAATTATAAATGTCAGTTTACAGTAAGAAAAGCTGTAATAGCTCACAGATTGTGCATAGACGTATAACACCGCAGCAAATTATGTGTTCCCCATAGAGCAGATTACTTCAAGCAAAGAAGATTGGTGTTTAATCTCCTTCACTCAGGAACTGACACGCACTCCCATTAATGAATATAGTAGTGAGAATTGTAAATGTACAGAAGAAAATAGCATGGTTGCACACACACCTGTCAGGCTGTAGAAACTTGTATATCCTCCCTTCTTCTTTTCATTATTCTGTATTTGTTCTTATTAGCAGCTGTTTGGAATGGCCTTAATTTAATGCTGACCTCTATTTAGCCAGGGATCAGAAACTTTCGCCATCAGTGTGATTGTATGTCAATGTCTGGAATTAACACTGAGGGCAGCAGCAAGCATGTAGACCTGCAGCATTTCCTTCTTTAGGGTGAACCAGGTTTCAGAAGGACACTTACCCTTTTAACCATGGCTAAATATGATTTTAAGTAATAATGGGTAACTAATTCCCAAATGACTATTTTATAGAAATGATTAGCTTAGCTGCAACAGTTACTGAAAATCATCATCATCAGTTCCAGTGAATTAAAAGCTGCAAATTATATGAAACAGTAGCTGCAATTTCATTGTCACTTCAGTTAGATTTTTCTAAGTATCTGATTCTCCAGCCTGCTGGTCATAACTTTTCAAGAATGTCACATTCTTATTTATTGACTTTGACTATAAATATGTTCACAATATTTCAGATTAGATTTTTTTTTAAATAACATTTCTAATGTTTTATTAAACTTCCATGTATGCATTACTTGGTATTAGAGATAAAATCACAACACAGTACAATTTGTGGTCTCCACGTCATAACAAAATAGAACCAGAGGTCTAAATACTTTTGAGGTTATATTATTGTGATAATGGAAATATTATTTCATCAATTCCATATTTGTGAAGATAATTTTGAAGTGGATTTTTAATCTACGAAGGGTAAAAATAGGATTGCAATGCTTAGATAATTAGATATCTTTATATGAAAAAAAAAAAAAAAATATATATATATATATATATATATATATATATATATATATATATACACAATTCTGTATAAATATACACAATTCTGTTGTGCTTAATTAAAATTAATTAAATAAACAACAAAATGAAAACATTATTTTCTACCAGATGCTTGTGGTAGAGGAGCTAGGAAACAAGCTTATTTATAAAGACGATGACAGACAGCAGACTGATACACCTGTCATTTGCTCAGTGGCCCTTGGTTTAACTCCGGCAAACTCAGCCAGGCACAGACATTCATATTCATCGGGGAACCTGAGGGAGTCTGCAAGTGTTTATATGCGAGACTAAGTTGTTTGATCCATGAGGCTTTAAGTTGAAATTTGACAGCTGTGTTCTAGAGGGTTTATGTCACCTTATGAAAAATATTTTTATGCTTAGGATCTTGAGCTTTAAACTAATATGTTTTTGGTTCCACTTCATTCAACACATAGATATGCAAATACACAAATTTTAGGAATGGTACAAGCAGAATGTGACCTATTAATACTACTATAAATCTTGTTTTCCCACTCCCAATATTCAACTCATCAGATTCACAGTTGCTTGCTTTCATCCAAAACCTGTATCTCATTTGAAGAAAGTGTACACCAAAGTAAGTCTTCAAATGGTAATTTAGAGCTAAGTGACATTTTAGGCCTATCCCTAAGCCAAGAAAACAACTGTTGTCTTGTTAGCTGGTTGGGTCTGTAACCACCTGTATTGCCAACTGTCTCGACAATTTAGGGCAGAGGTGTTAAATTCAAGTCTTCGAAGGCCCGTGTCCTGCACCTTTAACAGGTGTCTCTGTTTCAACACATCTGAGTCAAATATTCTGGCCTTTACCATGACTTTGCAAAACTTGACTTCATGCTGAAGATTTTCAGTTTAATTCAATGCAGTTTATCTATATAGCACTAACTCACAACACACCAATTCTATGGAGACAATTTAATCAAATCATACAGTAGGATTGGTAAAAAGGCTTCATCCTCTTTGATGAGAATGAGGCAATAATAGATATAGGAAAGATGTAAATATTTTGTTGAGGCTGACTGGCGTTCAAGGGGATAGAAGAACATAGAAGCACTGATCCATAAATACTTTCCATGTTAGACAAGGTAATGGTAAACTATCTCGATAGGTGGATCTGACTAAAGAAACCGCCTTCCAGACGAGCTCTGAGCTGGTTTTCATGTGGCAGTTAGTCACAGTAAAAGCTGAGCCCATAGCTAAAACAGGACTAATCACTGCAAAAATTCGAGCTGAGATTCAAATTAATGTTCCCTTAATTCGTGGATAATGATTAAAACTTGTCTCAAATGCAGGTAAGAGATCCAACAGAACAAGTACAGGTAAAAGTCTATTATTTGAGCCCATGAGAATTTTATTAGTGACTTTTACCAGGGCTGTGATGAGCTCTAAATCGAGATTGAAACTCTTCAAAAATGCCATTATGGTATAATGAGGTCGTTATTAGGCCAGTTAATTTAGGTGTGTTGGACCAGGAACAAATCTAAAATTGTCAGGGGGCCACCCCTCAAAAACATCAGTGTGAACCCCTAATCTAGGGGTTGATATCAACACAGGTTACAATGATTTACTAAATACACTCAAAAAAGACAAACCAATATTCACATTTCTTTTTAAAATTTGACAAATATATTTGATCTGCTTTCACTCAAATTTTGAAAAGAATTTTATCATGCTGTCGTGATCAAGTGTCGCTGATGTAACCGGAACTACTCCCCTCTGAAGAAACACCCCTCCGGTGGAGGCTTTAAAACAGCCAGCTTCCCATTTCAACGTCCTATTCTGTCGGTGGCTCTTTGCGGCTGAGGGCTAGACAAAGTGTTTCCAGCTGAAGGCTACGCTAAGTAGCAACCAAGTTCCTCCGTAGAGGTCTGCGCTCGCTGGACCGAGTCAGACTGCCTTTTTCCTGCAATTCAGAAGGAGCTGAACACAGTGTTTTTATTCTTCCTGCAATTCAAACCGAGTTGGAGGCAGTGTTCCCTGAAGCCTGCTGCAGCAGAGACAGAGAAGAGCTAATCAAGCTCTGCTAACAGTTAAACAACGGGGCCCCCAATCGCTTCTCGCAGAAGGAGCCATTAGAAGCTGCCAGACTGTGACTGACTGAGACGGAGCAATGCCGAGGAGCTGCTGGAGGCTGCGGCTACAAGCTTACCACTGTAGCAAATCAACTCTTATTGTTGCATTGGATTGATCCAAATCTCTTTGAGTTGCTGTTGGACGAACATACCTCGCTACCATGGCACTTGCAGAACATTGGACTGAGCCAAAAGCCTTCACTCCACCGAACCAAAACAGTAACATTATCCTTCCCCCTCCTTTCTATCTCGTGCTTAATAAGTGCTCTGCTTGGGATAACCAGGCAGAATAGGTAGTCGTGTTGGTGTTTTATTTGAAAGAAGCTTTCTGATTCAGCTGCTAATGGTTTTAAGATTAGCTGAATGCTAATTCAGGAGCTAACCCTGTCTATTTTTCAGTTGGACCCGTCCAGACGAGGAAGCCCTGGGACCAGCTGAGCTAATCCATTTTAGCCTCATTGTAGTTAATGCATTCCTGAGTCATCATTCATTTTTCACCATAACCTGAATTAAACTTCACTGTTTTAACTGAAGTTAACATCTCTGCATCAGGGCTTATTTGCATTTTATCTGCTGCTTTTATAAAGGCACTTCTAAAAGTCTTAAACTTCAAACATCCCTCAGACTTTCAACGGACTCTTAAACCTCTCTTCCCCCTCTTAAATTGGTGAAAGACAACTGGATTTTTTACAGCCAGATTCAGGAGTCGAACCTTTTAAGTAAGGGGCTAAAATCCTTGTCAGTAAACAAATTACAGTTATTATCATTCAACTGAATAACTAGTTTTACCCTTGATTTGAATTACCTATTAATTAACTATAACTTCCAGTTATAGTTATTTACATATTCATAATATTCTGGTAAACTTGCACAAAAATGCTCTCCAAAACAAAACACACCATTTTTTTATATTTTGCTCTGATTAATAAAAAAAAAAGAAAATCTAATAAAAAAATGTGTTTTTTTTCTCCATTAAATATAAGGTAACAGTTTGATATAGCACAAAGCAAATAGTCCTTGCAGAGTGTCATAAAGATTTGGACATGGAAAGCAACTACGGGACTATCTTTTTTATTGTCATTACACTTTGACAAGTACAGACCAACAAAATTCATTCTTTGCATTAAATAAATAGGAGATAATTAATTTAACTGAGTTTCTGCCAGTAATTACTAACATGTCACATCCACAGAAATGCATTTGTTAACTGCTGTCATACAACTGACTCAGCTCACACATAAATGCCCTTATTAACAAAGGACAAGGACAGACTACACAAAGATCACATGAATTGTCATATCATATCCAAATGAGCAAACATTAAGCAGCTTAAGACCCAGATCTTTTTTTGCAGTTCCTGCCAGCAGGGGTAATTTAGGAGCTGAACAATATGCAGCATGAAAAATAAAGAACTATAAGTAAGGCAAAAGAAGACAAAATAACGAGACATTCAGAAACTTACTTTAATTCTCTGAAATATCCACTTTCTTTTCCATTTACTTCACTGCTTCTCAATCAAAGTGTCTTATTTACCCTATCTGAATGCACAACGGCTTAAATAAACTGTACATCTTTTCCATGTGGCACTTTAATATTTTCACATCTGTTTCCTATCTCTTGTGTAAACTACTGTTCTCTGCGGTGGCAGGAGTATTTGGCCCAACAGAAGCTGAAATGTTAAGAAGCATTTAAAATGACCTACAATGCTGTTTTCTTTTAGCTTATACTGAGCTTAGGTGTTGTTTATATTGGCCTCACTTCTTGACTTGGCTGGAATCAGTTTAATCAGTTTCCTGTTACTGACTGTCTTTGTTCATTTATCAGCCTAATGGCTAAAACCTTTGGAGTCCAGTGAGTCCAAGGAGTATTATACTAACCGAATAGGAGGGGCAAGAACAAAATTAAACACCAATGAACAAGAAAAAATGCCTAAAAAACCCTACCTGGTAATCATAGAGACTGAAAGAAAAAATAGAAGGTTGGAACACAGATAAAAATACACTGAATTACTCTGTCTGAAGAAAGTTTAAAGAGATAAAAATAGAAAGAACACCCAGTAAACCGTATTCCTGAAAAAAAATCGCTCCAAATGTAGAAACTACAATCAACAGGTGAGAGTTTCTTACTCTCTGCAATGATGGATAAGACTCACCTACTGCTGTCTAACCAGCATACTGAATATCAGTTAAATGTTATTGACCTCAAACTCAACCTTTACATCTGTCTGTTGGGTTCAATGTGTTTTTTCATGTGTGAAATTGAGCGTATATCCATTTTTCAACTGGTCACGTTAAGTAAAACACAAACCCAAATGAAGCATCCAAGAAAGGGATACAGTGGATAATCTGACATTCAAACAACACAATCACCTCAAATATACTCCAAAAGAAATTTGTGAGTTAATGCAGTTAAAATCATTTTTTTAGGTAAAATTCTTTAAGTTCTAGTGGACACTGTGCAGAATTATTAGGCAAGTTGTGTTTTTGAGGATTACTTTTATTATTGGGCCACAATTGTGTTCTCAATCAACTCAAAAGAGTCCTTAATAGCAATGTCTATGTGTAGGTAAATATTACTGTGCAGAATTATTAGGCAACGTAATAAAAAACAAATATATACCCAGCTCACTCATTTAGTTTCACCAGGTAAACCAATATAACAATGAAAAACAAAAAAACAAAAAAAAATCAGTGACCAATATAGCCACCTTTCTTCACCATGATGCTCAAAGGCTTCCATCCATAGATTCTGTCAGTGTCTTGATCTGTTTGTGATCCACATTGCGTGCAGCAGCCACCACAGCCTCCCAGACACTGTTCAGAGAGGTGGACTGTTTTCCCTCCCTGTAGATCTCACATTTCATGAAGGACCACAGGTTCTCAAGGGGGTTCAGATCAGGTGAACAAGGGGCCATGTCATTATTTTTTCTCCTTTTAGACTTTGTGGCCAGCCACGCTGTGGTTTATTTTGATGCGTGTGACGGAGCATTGTCCTGCATGAATATCATATTTTTCTTGAATGAGGGCGACTTCTTCTTGTACCACTGTGTCTTCCATAAACTGGCAGTAGGTCTGGGAGTTGATCTTGACTCAATCATCAACCCGAAAAGGTCCCACAAGCTCATCTTTGATAATACCAGTCCATACCAGTACCCCACCTCCATCTTGCTAGCGTCTGAGTCAATAAGGAACCTGCTGCCCTTTACTGATCCAGCCTGCTGCCCATCCATCTGGCCCATCAAGACTCACTCTCATTTCATCAGACCAAAACACCTTGGAGAAATCAGTCTTCAGATATTTCTTGGCCCACTCTTGACGTTTTGTCTTGTGTGTCTTGTTCAAAGGTGGCCTTTTTTCCAGCTTTCCTTACCTTGTCCAGGTCCCTGAGTATTGAGCGCCTTGTGCTTCTTGGCTCCAGACATGTTGCAGCTCTGAAATATGGCACAACTGGTGGCTAATGGCTTCCTGGTAGCTTCACGCTTGATCCTTCCCAATTCATGGGGAGTTATTTTGCATGTTCTTTTTTTTAACACGCTTTTTGCTTCCCTGTTGGCTATTTGCCATGAACCGCTAGATTGTGCGATGATCCTGCTTCAAAAGCTTTGCAATTTCCAAACTGCTGCACCCCTCTGAAAGATATTTGACAATTTTTGACTTTTCAGAGTCTGTAGAATCTCTTTTCTGACCCATTTTACCAAAGGAAAGGAAGTTGCCTAATAATTAAGCACACCTTATATAGGGTGTTGATGTCATTAGGCCACACCCCTTCTCATTACAGAGATGCACACTACCTGATTTACTTAATTGGTAGTTGGCTTTCAAGCCTATACAGCTTGGAGTAGGACTACATGTATGAAAAGGATGATGTGGTCGAAATACTCATTTGCCTAATAATTCTTCACACAGTGTATGTTTTTCTAACCAAAAACATTTTACTGTGTATGACATAAAGAAAGTGGATGTCAGGGTTGTGCCACTGAGCTGGCACCACAGGAAGTCACAGAAGTGAGTTATTGTCACTCCAGACACCACAGCTGTTGCATTTTCACATCATGTCTTTGATTCAGCAGAGCCAGCAGGTTAACAGAAACCACATGCTGAGACAGTGCAACACCTTCTCACTAAAGTCACTCTGAGCAAGAAAAGAAAACAGCTATAACATAAAAACAGATGTCACATTATAGAATAATGTATGGAGATAAATATTGATGTATTACTGCTAATGTGTTCTATAAACTGCAGAAATATCATTTAAAACTTCTACATATACATAAAATATGAGGATTTTGGGATAACATTTATTTGTTTAATTACTTAAGTGCTGCTTAGTATTGAAAGCTTACAAATAATGGTCATAAACATAATTCTCAAAAGAGCTATGCAAATACTAGATAATGTTTTCAATAACATTGTTTAGAATCAAGCCACTGAGAGATACATCCACGCTGTGCAAGACACCATATAGCAGTTTTCTTTATGCTTTGTTGAGCAAACCATGAAATATATTTCTGTTATCCAAGACTGGATTTAATTGCATGAAAAAGAAGGTTATGTTTCGGCAACATACTCTCATAAAGCAGACAGAAATATCTCTAGACATTATAAAGGGCTTGCAAAGATAAATAGAAGTGAAATTTTTAAGAAAACTATAAAAAAGATCCACTTGTTCTCCTTCCACCAGGAGTTTTCAGTAAAATATCCTCAATTAAAGTTGATAGGAATAATATCTACACCCAAATATCACAGTGTAGAATTGGAATGAACATTCAAATTAAAAGGAATATAGCTACATCTCAATCAATCAGAAACTATAAAACATTTTAGGGATTTCTGATACCGAGAAAAGTTTGTTTTCACAATCCATAAAAAGGGTAAACCACAAGAGGTTCCCACCAAAGAATCCGAGTGCTGGGCCTGAAAATTGCAATGAAAAGTTGCAAAGAAGAAAAAGATATGGTAGATAAAAGTATAAAAGCAGAACAGGCAGTTGCAGCCTTGATACTGTAGAACTGTGAAGCAATGCTTATTTAAGAATTCAGGGGAGATTTACAAAGACTGACTCCAGCTGCAGCAAGAGCTTCTTGGAGGACATGGGCTACAGCTACATATTCCCTGTGCCGAGTCACTCCACTGTACTGCATCAATTTTAATGCCAGCAATATACAGTAATAGGAAATGGAAGAGCTTTTAATACAAACAAGCTTCATGGTGATGCTGATCATGGACAAAGTGAATTTTAGTTTAACACCAATCATTCTAGCAATAATTTTGTTTTTATGCATTGTAATATATTTTTTTTTCTTCTAAAGCGGCAGGGTAAAAATTAATACATATGTCAAAGCTCTATAGGTTTAGAAGTGTTAACCTAGCGTTTATTTTTCCTGACACATTGCATTCAAATCTTATCTCTACTGACCAAAGGACCTTCCTCCACAAGCTGGAATCTCGCTCTATATGGTTTAAACCTTAAACAAAGATACTAATGATTTTCTTTCAACAATGGCAAGAGAAAGGTCAGAAATGCAAGTATGCAAACATACTTTTCATATCGACATTTTATCCCTTCAGAATTTCCATGTTAGGACTCCAAGCCAATTTCAGTATGATAAGTTGATGCCTGAATTCAACAGAATGTCTTTTTGGGATCAGAGTGTCTGTAAATCAGGTTTCATGCCTTCTGTCCAAAGATTTGTTGAGGAAAAAGACTGAAATAGTAAACAGACTTTAACAGGTGGATGATGGTGAAGTGTTTAATGAAGAAGATAAACTTGAAACACAAGGAAACCAGGAAGATGGGAACAGCACGGAAGAAGAATAACTACAGAGGACCAAACAAAGAGCAAACGAAATCAACTGAAAACACAGATCATGACAACAGAAAACTCAGACTGATTCACTGTTAAACCGTGGAAATTCAGTAAGAAATACATAAAATGTTTGGAAGAGATAAGCTCCAAAGAGTGATATGCAGGAATGGCTTCTTTTTTCCTCTAAATAAATCAAATAACTTTCATGGATCTGTTATTAAAAGGTCATAGCTACAAAGTTTTCATCAGAATGATTTACTTTCCAAATATGATATATTCACAAGACATCTAAAGTGGTGCAAAAGTACTAAGTTTAGGTTAAAAAAAATGCATATAAACATTATTTATAAAATATTGTCATTAAAGGCTCAGCACCAAAAAAAATAATAGCTTAAAGTTAATTCAGCTACTTTATCTGGCATCTCCAGCTCTGAGAAAGAGTTCAGTAATGGCTATTTCTCAAAGTTACATTTCCCAGATTTACACAAAAAAACAAAATCAGGGTGAACGTCAGTAAAGCTTCTGTGCATTTGTGTCAAACTAAGCAGGCAAAGAGGCTAAAAAACCCCACAAAGATAGTGGTTTTTCAGCTCAAGAGGTAAGTTAAATATCTGCATTAGCAGACCTGATAAGAGGTCTGCTGGACCTGGCAACCATTTTGGATCAGGTTGCCGAGTCTTAAATAGGGGATCTGTTAACCAGCTGGCTGAAAGAAAGGAAACTGAGAGCAGAAACTTCCACTTATCACCTTTGAATAAATCCTCAAAAACACTACTTTACTACTTTACTTTCATACCTGGATGTTCATATTTGGGACTGCAATGGAAAAGCGAAAGCCCAGTTGCCTCCAACTTAAGCCTATTTTGTGATTGCCATGAACCGAATGACAGAGTTTGCAGAGGCATATTGGGAACAGTTGTCGAATAAAAAAATTGGAAAATTGATCTGTCCAAGCTTTTTGTCTTTGCGAGGACTCACTCAGTGTTACCCCAGAAGCATATTAAAAAGGAGACTAACAGAGTGGAAACTGTCTCTTTAACTTAAACAGGTGTTCAAGCACTATAAGATATAGCTGAGAGTACTTTGAGAACAGAACTGTGGACCACAAACGGTAGCCGTTTCACTAGTAGATGTAAATTATTGCTAACAGACTTATCTGCTACTACTGCTATTTAATCCCTTTACTGATCTGCTCCCAAAAAAAGATGTTTCTATTGCCTAACTCTAAAAATAATCATGACCATCAGTCTTAAAAACCTCTTTGCTCTAGCCAGAGCTTCAGTTCTGTGTACCTACATCTACAGGAAGGAATGAACAGGTTTTGTAATTATGGCGACCTTACATGAAAGCCATCGGATTGCTGCTCTGGAACAAAGATGGACTGGATCAGCTTGGCAAATGCCCACAAAGTCACACTAAATGTACATGCATGCAAACACAAGAAGCATTCACACAGGAATACTGGGAGACTTTCTGTATCACCATCTCTGCAAGGCTCAGTGGGACACTGGTGTTATCACCATGGAATATAAATACACATGCAGAGCGTCATGCAAAGATGAGGAGCAGTAGCCATATATTACACCTCAGCATAAAGGAGCTTTTTCTATTCAACAAAAGAGATGCATTATTATTATCACTGCAGCTGCATCCGCAGACACAGAATCTACAGAAGCCCAGCAGGATATTATTGTAATCTCTAACAGGTAGAAAGCAGGTAACTAATCAAAGTCTCCACTGAATGGGGCCTGAAACTAATAACAGGAAACATATAGAAAACCTTAGAAGAAAGAGGAACTGGATATCAAAGATTAAAATCTGTGTTGGTCTCGATACAAAAAGCCATGTTTGTGGTTTATTGCTTTTTTTCTTTATTGAATAAGTGGAATGAAGATAGACCTAGTTTATTAAAACATATAATAGCAAAGCATATATTTTTTTCTAATTTTCTGCAGAGCAGACAGACTGTAGAAAATCCTGCTCTGAATGGTCATGGACAAAGAGGTCAGGCATGGCATTGCTGTGCAGCAATAGCTTGGATTTGGCTACAAATAAGCATCAAAGGCAATCAATAACCAAGTTAGTAATTCTAATTAAAATCAACAAAAACTAGCAAATGGTCAAGAATACATTTTTCGTAAGGGAGAAGAGTGCATAGTTTTCAACAGCCTTTGACACTGTTAGCATCCGTTAGCATCCATTAGCAGACCGTTGTCTGTGGCCAGAAACAGGAGACAGCAGCATCATTATCTCCCTCTGCTTCGGGTAAATAAGGCTATTGGTTTAGGCAATATTTGCATGGTGCTAAAAATATGTACATTTGAGTCCCTGGATTCCAGGTACCGGTATTGTACTGGTTCAAATGAGAATAGTACCCAACTCCATAACTAAAACCAGATGTGCAAAGGGTCTTAAGTCCTATTATTTGGTATGATTATAACTGTCATAATAAATAACAAGAAGTAAAAAAGAAAAATACCAGGAAATAAACAAAAAAAAAACGAAAACAAAGGGCTAATGATTGATTGTCCATTAATGGTTTATTAGATTCAAATTTCTTTCATCAAATCAATTCAAAAATGCATTTAAAGGTCATGTTACCGCTGTCCACTGCAGGGTTCCTGCTTTATATTTTTAGGGAAGCCTCACTGGCATTTGCAAGAGAAATAATGCTGGAGCACAGGCATGCAAGAGCAAAAACATTAATCAATTGAGTCCAGCGGAGGATTATTTACACTGTTTAATGGCAACAAAATTGCAAAATGAACTTCACATGCTTTTGTTTTTAAATATAAATACTCAATAATCTCCTTGTTATCCCCATAATAAGTCCATTTAGCAATGCTGCATGATGAAGTGGCATTGACTTCTCTGCTGTTCTTGGAAGGCAAGGATTTGATAGTAAAAAGTCAGGGTATAAGGCAAAATGCTTCTAACATGATACAAAAAGACATGCCTGCAGTTAGCACCATGTTTATTAATACACATTATCGAGCAAAGTTTTAACTGCAAGTTAAGAGCAATTAAAAAGTCCTGCTAAAAGCACAGAGTCTTTCCTATCACAATGTTTGATTAGACTAAAAACAGAGAGCCTCATCACAGCTACCGCCCATTTCAAAGAACGAAGTGGAAAATAGTTTAGCAGCATGAGACAGCAACATACCCTGTTTTTTCGTGATTGTTTTAGACCTCCTTTCATTAGAAATCATTAATATTTTGCATATTGTATTCATTCTTTTTCAGTAAACTAATAAGTTTTTGTTATACAATATACTGCAGATATGTTTCATTAAACAAAATAAACTGGTTTATTAAAGTGATTTTTTTACAGCAGGTGAAACAGCACATTTTTAAAATACAAGGATAATCTTTTTTCAAATGCATACCGGAAAAAACAGATACAGTATTTAGCTCTTTATGCTATGAATAAATCCTCTTGGTACAAGAGAAAAGGAACGTCTTTCTTAGAGAATGGCTGCCTATCAATTAATTATTAGTCTATCGTTGAGATCAGTCAACTTTAGATGAATTTATTAATCTTGCATCCCTAGTACATATCCATCTCTATACTTCTGTTTTTTGTTTTTTTTTTTTGTCAGACATAGTTGGTTTGATGTTTTTTGCTCTTTATTTATCTGCATAACCATGATAAAACAGCAGAAAATTAAATTTTCCAGAGACAAAAAAAAATACATTTTTACATCAGTACAAGGACATGAGTAGTAATCATAAGTCCTCAATTCATAATTAAAAAAACTTTAAACTAGTTTGGTATCTTGAATAATAATGATGAACTATAATATTAACAGTGAAACTGCAGTCAGTACAAAAGTTCTATTTTATTAGCAATGTGCTATGCACCCAAGAGCCAATATATTATGTCTTTATGGAAATTAATTGCTCATTGCTTCCCTCAGTGAGTATACATAAATTGTACTTGTGTGCTCCATCAGCATCTCTGGAATGCACATTTCGCATATTACAGTAAAATTATATGGTGCAATCGATATATAACTGTATAGTCCTTAAAATAATTTAACTCTGTACAGTTAATATATGAAGCATGCACTATAGAAGCCAAGCCAACACTTAAAACCACTGAGGTGTTAAACAGCGTGTAGGTTTACAGGCTCAGTGGTTGATTGCTCTTATGCATCTGACCACTTAAAAAGTTTATTTTCTCACAAATGCTCTCTATTTGCGGTTCTTCTTTCCGGATCAAAGGAAATGTCCAATAATTGTTTCGGTTCTTCATTAGCACATCGTAAAACACCTATTGGCTTACTGAACATTTCTGATTTAAATACACAAAAATAATGACGCCTATTTGCTCTTTTTAAATGTTCCATAAATTCAAAGTGGTTAAATGCATCTTTAATTGGTGTAAATAAATTTGTTTACAGTGAAAGGATTAAAAACCTTCCCCAAAGCAAATGCATCCTTTGGGGCTTTTAACCTCAACAGCTACAGCTGGAATTTCATTAAAACTAAAGTGGAGATCAAAATTAGATCAAACCCCTAATAGAGTAAGGCACAATGCACTCTTTTTAATCCTGTTAAGATCTTTGTGGTTTTACTATTTTTCTGGTGTGAGTGAGCTTCCTGTTGCAGAGAACATCTTTGCAGGTGGCTGGGCTGACCTGTGTTGCTGTAAACCTGAGAACTTTTTCTCAATCAAGATGACTTGTGTGTATATAAGGGGGCAAATGATCATCTCTCTTCATCTAATGAATACCCCTGATGGTATTCCCTCCAAAGACCTAAGCAAAAGAATATCTTAAGGGGGGAGTGTTGCCCTAGGGCAGGGCTGCTCCAGTCCAGTCCTTAAGGGCTACTATCCTGCAACTTTTTAATGCAACCATTTTTAACACACCTGAATCAAATGAGTGGCGTGTTACCACGCCTCTGCTGAGCTAAATAAGTGCTTTTGATTCAGGTGTGCTTGAGATGAGATGCATCTAAAAGTTACAGGATGGTAGCTCGTGAGGACTGGAGTTGAGCATCCCTAGCTTAGTAGATTAGCGCAAAGTGCTTGTGCTCTGAGAAGGTTACAAGTATCTGGTTCGATCCCGACAGCCTCCATTTTTGGTTCCTGAGCAAAACCCTTATCCTCTGATGCAACCTGGGTGCCACAGAATGGCAGCCTGGTGCTCCCCATGGGGATGGGTTAAAATGCAGAGAACAAATTTCACCATGGTGGAACAATAAAGGGATTTACATTACATCTGTCTTCTTGTGAATCTCTTTAATCTGGACTCTGTTATTGTTCCACACAACCATTGAACATCAGTTTTTCTCCAATCTTAATGGAAAAGGTCTTACCCGTGTGCAGCAGCTCTCGGTCTTTATCACCTCCCTGCCTGCTCTCCAGCACAAAGTCTCTAACAAGTCCTAACCCTCTAAGATCTCACTTACATTCTCCTGGACCTCTGGGGTTCAGTCTGCAAAGCCTGCTGAGTCGAACCCCTGCAGATCCATGCTACCTCCCCTTCATCTCTCAAATAAGCAAATCATCTGCTGTCATCAGCCAGCTCCTTCCTGATCAGTAGTTTTAAGCCGAGCATACACTGTGTGGTATTTTCAATGCAGCTACAGCTCAAACTGTACGACGAAACCGCAGGGTTTAAAAGTTCACAGCTCACGATGTATGTTCTCACATTGATGCGATCGCCTGCTCACACTGCACTGAGAGATGGGACTGGTCGGACTTTCAAACATATTTGATTTTCCCCAAACTAACGATTTCTTATTGGGAGGTGGTTGTGAGAGGCTGATCGCCCCTTGTTAGCCCCTGTATACTACATGACGCAAGACGCACAAGGAGGCTGAAACTGAGCCCGATCCAAAGAATTCTCGGACGACTGAAAAATCGGCCTGAAAAGGGCAAAAAAAAATCATATAGCGTATGCCCGGCTTTACTCCCATCAGACCAAGCAAAAAGCTACAGCTGACTCCCTGCAGTTCTCTGCTTCCAGATTCTTGTTTGCTTTTGATAAATACAAATTAACATTGACTGGTTCTCTATGTGATTCTCCATGTGGGTAAAAACAAAAACTACAAACCAACATGTCAGTTATTTTTTACCAAATAAGAAAAATACTTATTAAAGTCGCCTGGCCAGATTCCAAACAGGAAACTGATATATTATCTATGGAGGGAGCTAAAGATTAGGGTGATAGCAACAAGGCCTTCCAACCTCAAAGAACTGAATCTATGCACCAAAAATAATACATACCGTAATAACAAACATTTCATTTTTCATCGCCTTTAGTAAGATCTCTTATTTCTACAGGACCAAACCTTTTGGTTGCATGAAAATAACTTAGACCACAT
>NW_015150674.1:653481-654608 GCF_000732505.1 Cyprinodon variegatus | reverse complement strand
ATCTCTTATTTCTACAGGACCAAACCTTTTGGTTGCATGAAAATAACTTAGACCACATTAATGAAAAATGTATGAATAATTTTAGGTTTAACTGTTATACAACAAACTCCTTCTTACATAACAGGCGACAGAGTATCTCAGGTTTTGCTAAACCCATCATCTGTGTGATACAGCTATATATATTATCCTCACACCTTAGAACAAACAGAAAGTATTGCAACAATAATTCTTTAGATATAAACAAAGTAATCCATAAATCATTTCTGGTTTACCAGGAATGCACCAGCAGGAAGGTAACAAAAGGATAAGAACTCTATTTCTACATCTCTCTGAGACAAATCATAAGCCATTAAAATATAATACATAAAAAATAAAAACAAAAAGCAAGATAAACCAGATTATCTGCCGAGAATGCAACTTCTACTAAGGCAGACAAGTGGACAGTGAATGAAACTCCAGTCACACACTTAGGGCCTGATCCTCTGAAGTTGTACGTGTCTTAAAACAGCTGCAAACGTGTTTGTATGTGCAGATTAGAACTTTAAAGAAGGTACAAAGGGAGTTGCATTTGCAATTCAGCAGATAGCATGTGCAAACAATTTCGGGGGTGATAATTCGCATTGCTTGCTCCTCACATTAGGAATACTTTTCATCAGTGATAAATGTGGGATTTAGGCATCTTTGTTTAGACTTGTTGGGTAAAAACTTGATGCGTGTAAGAGAATGTTGTTGGATACAACCGGATCTGCAGTGGAATGACACATACAGTATATGCCAAGCATATGCTGAAGGTAGTGACAATGACAGTCTGTCCAACCTGCAAAACAGTTATATGGCAATAGACTGGATAATTTCTTCAAAAAAGAACAATCTGGTGTATCTATCTAATTTATATGTTCATTAAGTTTTAATGTGGTCTCCTGTCATGGAAAAGAGTGTGTGTATTGTTTTTGTCCTACCTCCAGATATCTCATTAGCGCCGTCAGGAGGTCTAACTGAATCTGTAAGCCTTTGGGGTTCAATTTCATCTCTTCCATCACTTTCACCTCTGGCAGCTTTTTTAGCTGGAATGGTAAAAAACAAAAAACAAACAGAAATAGAAATGTTTTATTCCATTAATACAATCT
>NW_015150674.1:648882-653103 GCF_000732505.1 Cyprinodon variegatus | reverse complement strand
AGGGGATTGAGGTGAAGGTCACAATTCTAGCGAGGCAAAGGCAAGCTTTTGGCAAATAAAGTGAAGAGGGAGTGTTCCTCTAACTACAAAATACCTAAAGGGAAATTTTCAGAAGTAAAGATCTGAACTTTTGCGTATATTTGAGTTGCAGCCTTTTTTAAATCAAAATGGAAGATGAAGAAAATAATGTTGATGGTGGGTGAAGCAGGGAATCCTGTTAAGAGATTGTAGGTAAATGTAGTTTTACTCAGCAAAAAACATAAGAAATGTTGTATAGTAGGTAGTATTTATGATGCATAACTGGCTTAGTTCTTGACCTGTGTTTAGAAAGCAGAGCATAACTGAGAAAGCTTTACAGAAAACAGGCAAATTTGCAAAAATTTCTTTAAAAGTTCTGAATTTAGTCATAAAATCTCCGTGGTCAGAAATAAACAGGCAATGTGCCATTTTCTTGTAGTACAGTACCATGGAACTTTCAGCACACTAGATGACAATAATTGAGGCAGCTACCTTATAGAGCCTATCCTGTAAAGCAACAGCTGGGAGCTTTACTGAAACTCTTCTACACACTTCTAGTGAATCAAGGTGAGACATATTTAAATGAAAGTACATCTTAAAAAGTGATCAGCTGAAACATTTTTATCAGAATCAACTTAAGTTAAACGTATGAAAATGCTATTTCGCCGGTAAGGATATTGATGAGCCGGATCTGTCTTCAGGATTTTAGCAGCTGTGACAGAAAACTGCAGCCGGAAGTGTTGATTTCAACCAATTAGTCTATCTATTTATAATTTCATTTTTAACTTTCACTGTAGAGACTAAGAGTAGCATTGCTTTTACTAGTATCAGTATTAATATGGACGTTTATTAATCAGCTCTGCAGCAACATACGAATGCCTCTGCAGCATAAATCCTGCTTAAATTCAGAGCGCTATTTGAGTCTTATCCCTCTTGAATTTAAATGTTTTTCTGTTTTTTTTCACACTAGATCTTGAACTTTTCTTCATTATTTTTATAAACTTCACTAGCAGGTTCTAACTGGCTTAGTCCATTACTTCCTTCTTTACCACATGCACCAATACACTGTATCATTCCTCCTGCCAAGCGATGTTGTAAATGTAAATACAAATAATGGGCTTTATTTTCTAACTAATTGAGCAAAAAAATAATAATAATCATAAAACATTAATATGGGAGCAACTCATAATCTTTCAGAAAACCTGAACAATAGGCGTAAGCTACTGGCATATAAAAGTAAAACATATATAAAATGTGAACATATGTAAATACTATATCCCTTTACTAAGTCAACATTTCAAATGAGGTGATCAGAGGGGATAAATGAAATTCAATCATGTTTTGATGTGGCAAATGTCTTTTTGTTCATTTTCTTCTGGGTTTTATTTGGTCTCAAAACATTTAATACCAAAAATAAAATACGGTTAGTCAGATTAAAGATGAAGCAGGTCATTTAATGCAAATCAATTTTAATTAACAACTATAATAAAGGTTATGTCCATTTGAAAATACATAAAAGAAATACATTTCAAAAATTAGATTTTTATTCCCCAGTTTTCTTTTATTTATGTATGTATTCATCTCCAGACCAAGAAACCAGAAATGTAAAAAAACTAATAATTTAGTGAGATTCTTTTCTACATATTTCATTATTATGATAAAACATATTCTACTGTTGTTGTTTTTTTAGTTTTGTTTTTATTTATTTTTTATCTTTTGTTTGAATTATGCATGAATTGGTTAAGTATTCTGTAATCTGAATCTTTATCTCTTCTGGATGACCTTGGTTGTTAACTCTACCTAATCTCTAAGTGCGTTTAATATATTGAGGACTAAATGGACCTAGCCTTTAAATACTCAACGTCAGTAATAGAGTTCTTGTTATAATACCATCAGTATTACAAAGTTTTTTTAACATTGCAGTGGACAGTCACAGTCCTAGAAGTACACTTGTCCACTACTGTAAGGCGAGATGAGCAGAATGGGAGAAAGCTAAATGTAGTAGAACAATAAGCAATAAGAAAAACATAGCAATAGAACAGAGATGCCACAGGGAAAAACAAAGAAACCGGATAACAAATGAATCTGAGAGAGATAGGCAAACAGGGTTTAAAACAAGATAAGGTATAAAAAAAAAATAAAAAAATAAAAAGCAAGAAAAGAAAAAAAATATAGCAAAGCAGAACATACATTTGAAAAAAAATTAATAAAATAGAAAAATAGAGGAAGGCTTTTCTTGCAAGGCAGAAATAAAATATGTGAAACAAACCTTTAAATCTGCCCTGAAGTGGTCTACTCTGCTCGCTCCCTCTCACAGCAATGACACTAATAATGTAGTCCTTGGAAGGGTTGTAGTCCGGTATTATAACTCTCGTGTCAGATTTAGACACAAACATCTCCTTCTGCTGCCCACCTGAAACATAAGAAAGGTGAAGAAAATGTAAACATGCAGCCGCAAGAAGCGAATAAAAAACATAAAACTATGTTTTATCACAAGTCATACAATACAATGCAAACTCACATGAAGAGACTATTTAATATTCTATTCAAGGTTAGAATAAATTACTCTTTATGGAGATATTCGTCTGGCATGGACGATCTAACTGCAAATACAAGCAGTTAAATGCAAATAGAAAAAGGAAGGCTGGTCCTGTCTTTAGTCCTCTGTTTGTTTTTTCATGCTGTTATTGGTCTTCTGGATAAACCTTAAACAAATTGTTAAACCAACACAGGAAAACAATGTACCGTAGTAAAATCATACTACAGTCTAACATGAGAGCACAAAGCTTCAGTTACGTGTTTCCGCACTGTTGGTGGAAACAAGAGAGGCTTAAGTTATGAGAAAGAGCTTCTATAACAAACATTTAAGTAGTAAAATCACAAACAGTCATGAGATAAAGTAGAATTGTATATATAATCACTTGACTGGATTGATATATAATGCCCCTCTGGAGATTAGTTTACAGTAATAATAACTTTAAATGGAGTTAAACTAGAGTCTTTTTTTTGTGCGTTTGTGTCTGCCTACTTTTTCTCTGTTCCCCTTCCTGCTATCAGTAAAATGAAAACACACTGATCCAGGGAGATTATTGCTCGGGATGGTGCTTGCAGATCAGATGAGGAGCTTCCTTTGCCGATAGACTACAAACTAGAAGCTCAGTATGTTTAAAAGAAATTAGACAGCCCTGGTGTCAACAGCCGCATTGACTAAACATGTTTAGTATGCTTTGCAACACTTTGAAATGAAGTAAAACTGTTCTGGGAACCTTACAAAATCTTAAGAATTACATCTGCTTTACATTTATTTCTTTAAAGGTTTGAATGTCTGCAAAGTTTTAATTCAAAAGGTGTGGTAGGGTAAACGCCTGGACTGAAATACGAGTTCTCTGCAAACCACACCATACGTATCTGGTGGGGTTCAGGCTGATCCTCTGCTACTACCGATAATAATATGTATATCTCAGTACATGAAAATACTATGTCAATTGACCTAATTCAATATTGTCGTTATTGTAAATCCTCAATATCTGCCATGGTGCTCTTCCTCTACAAAAAGTAGATTCCTATACAGCTTATCCTGGTTTATTCCACACAACATATTTCCAAATGAAGGTATGTCAGCTGAATGTTTATCTACTTGTAGCACTGTACCAGCAAAACAAATTCCTCAAATATGTAAAAGTCTACTTGGCAATGAGGCTTTTTATGTTGGACCAAGTTATTTAAGCATAACTATCACAAACTGGTTCCAACCATATCACCAAAAACTAGCCATAGAGGGAATTTTAAGATCAAGAGAGAAACCCTTGCACCAAAATGAACAGATTTAAAAAGAACAGAAATAAATAGCTGTCATCAGACAGAAGCTCTTCTTGTGTATATCTTTAGGATCAGACAAGATAAATAATCAGCTGTTAAGATATATTATGTAGATACAGGGTTAGAGATATCAATATGAAGCTTTCAAGCCCAAGAATACAGAGCTGGTTGTTAAGCATAGTGGAGGTTGCATTATGTTAAAGCTGCAGTCTGTTACATTGAGAAGAGAGCAGACTTCGACTAAAAATTTGAAGAAAAACAGGTTTCACGCCACTCCCCCACCCTCTCTGCTTCACTCATGTCATGCCCCACCTCCAAGCTCCACCCCTCTCACAGCATCTGCGCGGGTACCGCATGCGACCAGAAGCGTCCAAGCAGCGTACG
>NW_015150674.1:613136-648462 GCF_000732505.1 Cyprinodon variegatus | reverse complement strand
AGGAATGTTTTAGTCCTGTTGATATTGATGTATAGAACAAAGTCCCTGAATGAAAAAAAAGAACCTCAAGATTTAGCTTTAGCTATAAATTAACAGCTACTATTGGAATTTTGGGCAAATATCTGACAGCTTGGTTCTCCCACATGCCAGCAAGAGAAATACAAGTAATTACCAAGTAACCCGAATCAATAACTCTTATTTATATTAAACATGGTTTAATTAAGCTCTAGTAAATAAGTGATCAAGAATCCAGTCAAAATACTAAGTATGTATGTTTCTATGTATGTTTATACTTGACCCATCAGATGATTTTACACTGAATGAATTAGGCAATGAATCTAAGCAAAAGTTTTCGTTTTTGAAATAAACTGAATTAGGTTTTGTTTTATTGCATTTTATAGAGAATCCCACAGCAGAATGAAGCATTAAGAGGTAGAAATTCAGCCAAGGAATAAATCAACCACAAGGACAAACCAATTTTAAGTGAAAATGGCTTGGAGCATGAGTAGGAGTAAGAATTATCCAGCAAGTCATTTTTCCTCTGTGAAATCAATATCATCTTCATTAATGAAAATCATTTCATTCTTTTTCTTTTCATAGAACCAGTATGTTGGATCAGCTTGTAACAGAGGCAAAAAAAAAAAAGAAAACAGAACACCATTCACAACTATGGCTGTTCCTCAGCTATCTCAGCCTGTCCTCCAACATGAGTTAATAAGGTGCTCTGCTACTGTGCCATCGATATATTAGTCCCACTTTTAAAAATCTGCTGATAGGCCCCATATATTTAGAAGAAACACTCCCCCGTACTCCACTATTTGGCAAAGTTGCAGAACAAACTTTGGGGTCTACAGATCTCCCAGAAGGGAAATTCTTTCAAAGCAGTTTTGATAAGAAGTAAATTGCATAATCCTTCTTGGCAGATTGAAAACACAGTTTCTAATTCTTTCCTCAGGCACATGCACTTACACTGCTCTTTGACATAACATTTTATCTGCTTGTGTGTTCTCCGTTCATGTGTGTGATCATACCTGGTAAGCTGTTGTAGAGAAATAAATAGCTGTCAACATCTCCTTTGGGCTCCCTCCATGAAACAAGAAGTCTGCTGGAACTGTGCACTTTGAAACGCAGCCTCCTTGGAGCTGAAACTGGAGAGAAAGTTAACATATAAAACAGATGCAGGAATAAAAAACAAATGCATAAAAAAAATTCTGTTTAAAAAAAGGAAACATCCTTGACACATTTCAAACCATCATTAAACACTTGTTAAAAAGAATTTAGCAAGAATCTGAAATCTAGAATAAAATATAAGACTCAACAAGGAAATGATTAAAAGGAGGGAGAAATTAGGAGTTACTTTTAGTTTGGGTATTCATACAGCCATTAATTCACAATGCCTTACAAACAAACATATTCTACCCCCTGCAGCTGCATTGACTCTTGTAACATTTGTTGTAATCCATATGGATGAAAAACTTGGATTACCTCTTTTATGAGTGACATTTTGAAAGCTGGAGGGTTCAATCAACTATCTTATAAGGGCAAGTAATTCACAGAGCTACACACCTATGTCCATTTACATAGGTAAAAAGAATATTCTGAAAAATATTCAAAGGAGCCATATAGTTATTATAGTTAGCATAGTTAGTAATGCAGAATAATTTTTTAAATAGTTGTGGAATCATGCATTCAGAAAAAAAATGGCTGATTATAGAAAATTAGTACAATAATAACTATCTATTCAGGAAACACATCAAATAAATGGAAGAAGGTATTTTGATCAGAGCAGACCAAAACTAAACCCCTTGACCTTCATCAGAAAAGCTATCTGCACCAAAACAAAAAAGCCGCAGTACTCAACATCTTTATGGTGAAGTATGACTGTGGAAATACATACTTCAGAGACAGGAAAGCCGGTCAGAGTCTGAGTGAAGATAGATTGGAGCTAAAGACGTGTCAGCTCTGAATAAAAAAGTCATAAGAAGCCAAAAAAGATGGATTCAACCTAAAGCTGGGAGCATCTGAATATACAAGCAGAGGTACAAAGGACTGGATTTGAACGACTGATATCCAAATGCCACAGTGGCCCAGTCAAAGTCTGAATATAAATCAGAAGAATCCATCAAGCACTTGAATATTACTGACTAGAGACATAGATTCCATCCAGTTTGACCGAACTTGAACTATTTTGCAGTGAAATAGAACAAATTTTCGGTTTGTAGATGTTAACAATAAAGAAATGGGGTGTCTAAAAAAAAAATTAAAAGCCCAAAATCTGAAATTACTTGTGTAAAAGGCAAGTTAACAATAAGAATTAAGGTTGCAATGCAAAGTTGGAGAAATAAAATCAGAGATTACCTTAAAAGTATCTAACTTTTTCTAAAATATTCACATCTGTTACTTGCCGCACATATGTGGCCCAAAAGACTTGGAGCTGCAATCTCTTCTGGAGTTTGTGATTTGATTTTTAAAAATGTATATGATTTTCCTTCCAAAGCTATGCACAAATGGTGTAGGTCAATAGAAATAAAATCAATGTTATGGCTGTAATGTGATTATATCTGGATAATAGGGATAATAATGTAATAGGGAGTGTATACCCTAACAGTTTAGTCTATTCCATATTGCTGGAATATTTCTATGTTGTTTATATTTATGCAAAACAAATAATGCATCTACGGCACAGATATTTAATTGAATATGAATCAAAATGCCATCTATGTTGTATGTATTACTTGTTTTAGTGTTTGGCATCTTTTACACTAAAGCCTTCCATTTTCCCTGTTGTGTGGATTTTAAACTTAAGGTTATATCCCGTGATGCATCCATCCGTGGTTAATATTTACTTTATATTTAGAAAGCATAATGTGCCCTGATCCCAGTGCTCCTTCCTCTGAGCCCTCATGCTACCCCTAGCCCACAGAGTCTTTGATGACCACATTGATTTTAGGTTTTTATTTCTGAGCCTGGAGTTCAGCGGTTGGCTGCTAATATCCTGGTTTCTGGGTCCAAGACTGACCATGTGTGAAAGAGAAGGGGGGGCGTTAAGGCTGGATTTTCTATACTTCTGTAATGGTAGCTAGACCCTGAAATTACTTCATTTCAAACTTCTGCTCAGATAGAGCAAATGGACAAAATTAGTTTGGTCTTAAATTTTTTGTTTAAATCTCCATAAAAAAAATGTTAACTTAAAATCTAGAAACTCAGTATTATGCGAATGTTTGATTGGTGAGATATTTGTTTAATTTACAATGTAATGATTACAAATTGTTCATAAACTAATAAATAAACATTTGTGGAAAAAAGTATAAAATTTAACATTCAAAGTGAACATTTAAATGTCCACAAAGATGTTTATTTGGAGTACAAATGGGAAAAGGGCCTTCCCAGGTTGCCACCTTGTGCTTTTGATTTGCATCATAATTATATTTTGAATAGTTTGCCTTTTTCTCTCACTTCCACATCCAAGCCTGCTTACTTTTGGCTCCTGCATTCAACACTAAGCTAACTAATAAAATAACTAGGTCCAACAGTCATGCTAAAAATATGTGTTTTATTAATTAATGTTTGGTTTAGTTAAGCAGGTTGTATCATCTGAATCTGTACAAGGGAATGTTTTTATGATGTATAAACAGAAAATGAATGTTGTTCAAATTAAAAAACACAACACACACACACACACACACACACATGTTGTGTCACAATATCCTTGTGGGGACCTTCCATTGACTTCCATTCATTTCCCACTAATTTATATGGCCTCACCGTGACCTTTGCCCTAACCCTAACCATTACCGACACATACCTATCCCTAAACCTAAACTCAATTCACACCTTAGTCCTAAACCTAACCCCCATCCAAGAAGAGAAAGTTTCCTTGTGGGGACCAGTTGTTGGTCCCCACAAGTACCTATGAGTCCCCAAAATGTAGCATATTCCTAGGAAATTGTCCCCACCAGGTATTAAAGACATGGCCACACACACACAAACACATAAAGTCGTGTTTTCATGACTTATGGGTACTAATGGTACATTTAATTGACTTACGTTCATTTTCTATGGCCTAACCCAGACCCTTACCCTAACCCGAACTATTACCAACATATACATAAGCCTAACCCCAACTTAAAGAACAGCTTTACCTTATGGGGACCAGGATTTTGGTCCCCATTAGGACATATTGTAGGTCCTTATAATTTGTGTAAACAAATTGAAGGCCCCACACCATCTTAGAAACAAGTCCACACACACCCAAATATATATATGTAAATATATATATATATATATATATATGTAAAGATTCGTCCGAAACTGATAAATAATGAAATTGTTTGCCTTCATTTCTTACTATAAATCAATCTCTGCCGACAAAAATTCACACCAACCCAGCAAATGCAAAAATATTTCAATCTAATACTGCAGGGCTGAAATGTAAAAATCATCCTCCCAAAGTCAGTTTTTATTACTATATTTTCTTATATTCTAAAACTGCAAGCATTTAGAGTACAAACATTTTAAAACAAATCTTATTATTTTTGGTCAAATATTTTAGGGGAAAACATGTTATTTCTTTTAAAAACAGTAGTTAATGTGCTTGTTTAACTTTATCTTAACTTATTCATATAAGTCTCAACTATTAGGCAGAGCAAACAAAGGAGGGCAGAAATAACATCCTCTTATAATTCTTCATACTCAACTGTAATTTTCATATGCATCAAGAAATATCTGGTTCTTAAGAAGCGACAGTGCGCCACCTATCCAATATTCCTAAAGCATGGTCTGAAAAGGTATAATTATGCCACACAATAAAAATCTATGAATAATTTTAAGTGCATGATAGCACTCAGAAGATTAATACCTTGGTATCACTTAGTGTGCTTGATGGTAGGTGAAGTGAGTAGG
Organism: Cyprinodon variegatus; assembly: GCF_000732505.1. NCBI lineage: Eukaryota > Metazoa > Chordata > Actinopteri > Cyprinodontiformes > Cyprinodontidae > Cyprinodon > Cyprinodon variegatus. Next base: position 643,560 of record NW_015150674.1, on the reverse strand, counting down.
TAGGACCTTTATAATTGGGTGAAAATTGCTTTGAGTGCCTTTACTTTTGCATTGCATGTCAATGATTGTGTATATCTTACTGAATTATTGAGAAAAACTGCGTTGAAAATAGAGTGAGCCCACTGTTTCTGTGAATATTAAGATCTATGAGTAGGACGTTTTTATAGACATAAAAATGTGATAAATGACTTATGGAAATAAAGCCAGGATGCTTACAGGGCCTCCGATTACCCTTCAACAGCCTGACACGTTTGTTGTTGTTTACCACCATGCAGCCATAAATATCATAGAGCCACATTATATATTTGTTCTTTAGATATAAGGGCCAATATTTTCTCTATTATGCATTCAATAAGGTCTAGTTCTGCTGCACAATATGAAGTCCTTGTGTAGGAGGACCTCATATTGTGTTTAATATCAAATGTGGCCCTATATCTTAGCAGATTTTTTCTGACTACAGCATATAAATATAGATTTTGCTTGCTTTAGCATGGTTTGGGCGAATGGTAGATAAAACCATGATCCAGAAGCAAAAAGAGTGATCATGAAGGTCAAGGGAAAAGTACAATTTTAAATGTAACCATTTTAGTATATTCAAATCAAAAACTGAAACTGGGAACACAAACAATGTACCATGTGAAATGAGAAGACAGACATAACAAAGGGTATTAGTTTAAATCCAGGATAGGACCCAACAAGCAGGTTCAGCATATCCAACTGTCAGTGGCAGCTCTTGTATAACTGGTGCCCTTGATAAATCCTTCCTTCTGCTGCTTTATAAACACACTTTGTAAAAACCTATTTTTCAGTTTAGCTCTGGAGCCTGGAGAAAAGAAAGAAACTCTGAAGGTTGGAGCTCTGATGAAGGCTGGAACCAACAGCAAAGCTCAGCAGCCAGGAACCAACAAATGAGCTGAAGAACAGGGAAAAAAGGTAGGGCCAACTGGATACTCTCATCTGAGAAGTGAGGAACAGTGGCAGGAGGAATGTCTGCTTGGACACCTTTGTTCAAGAACCCAGAAATATGAGGCATGTACACCTGGGGACCCTATAAGAAAACTAGGGAACTAGCTTGAGGTTAGGGGTGGCCTTTTGTGCCATCAGACATGAAAGAGCAGGAGGAGCTTCCTTCAAACAGCAGTCGGTGGGCTCTGGGATTTGGGAAAGTGGGGTAAGTTTTGGGACTTCAAAATAAAAACTATGAAGTGTTTTGATCCTGCTTATGGCAACAAAGGCCTATGTTTAAGCCTAGAAACAGACTGGGAGAGTCTAGAAGGTCAGACCCAGAGGCTGCCTGTGTGGCACAATAATCTCAGAGCATTGAAGAAATTCCCATTCTTTTTCAGATTACACTTAGCTGTATTTGTCAAAAATCCCAAATAAACTAATGAACTAATAAACTAACTAGTGAGATAGACTACAGGTATCTCTTGAAGATATAGGTGATAACTTTAATTTTCTGCCTTTGAATGCAGAAAAAACAGAAGTAATTGTCTTTGGATCAGGTACTGTGAAGAAGAATCTTATTAGGCAGTCATTTCAAATGGATTGGATTACAATAAACTTACCGGTAAATAAGGAAATAAAAAAATGTAGTGTTGTTTTGATCAAGACCTGTCATGTAAAACCCATAACAAACAGGTTTCTAGGGTATCCTTCTTTCATTCCAGAAAACTACACCAGTTAAAAGCTTTTTTTTCAAGGGTACCTGTGTAAATTCATCTAGATCATGGCAACCACAGAACAGAGTTATATTGTAAGGCAACATTGAAAAAGACTTCTGGATAGGTGTTTAAATGTCTTTAGAAAAACTGGGCGAAAGTCAGCTTGTCATGGGGTGATGCTGAGAAACTAGTCCATGCATTTGTTACTTCAAGGGATGCATATTGTAATTCTTAACTATGAGGAACTCCAAAAAGTGAAGTTAAAAGCCTTCAGCTGATCCAAAACGCTGCAGCCAGAATTCTGAAGAAAATTAAATACAGAGATCATATATTTCCTATATTATATTACCTTTATTGGCTTACTGTAAAAGAGTAGAATTTGGCACACACATATAAACATTTCACATATAAAGCCCTAAATAATCAAGCACGGTCTTATATCAGAGATCTGATTACTTACAGTATGTTCCTAACAGAGCACTTCACTCTCAATCTGCAGGGTTACTATTGATTCCTAGACATCCTTTCCATGGAAGAGATATCTGCAAGGGAGACACCTTGTCTACTTTTAAGATGAGGCCCAAAACTTTCCTTTTTGATAAAGCTTATAGTTAGAGTGGCTCAGGTTATCCTGATCTATTTCTATAGTTATGCTACTATAGGCTTAGACTACTGGAGGGCATAGGGACTCCTTTTCATCATTCTGCTTCATTCTATATCTATTCTCCTATACAGCAGTATTTGACGGTTCAACCCCTGACTCCTCCATTATGGATAATAGAGTTTGGCCTATTTTCAGTGTTTATTACTGTTTTTACTGTGACTAATTGTATGTGATCTCATTAATCTTTTTTGGCATAAAACCAGCTCAGTGCTGATCCCCGAAACAGTTTCTTTCCTATACAGAGCCCCCTATGAGGAAAGTTAACAGTTACATTTTCTAACATAAAAAGTATTTCTATATCAGTGCATCAGATTAATTTTTGTCTGTCTGTTTCTGTCTCCTTTAAACCCTAGTCAGCCTTGCAAAAGGCCACTCACACTGAGTCTGGTTCCCCCAGAGGTTTCTTCCTGTTAAAAGAGAGATTTTCCTCTCCACTGTTGCTGCATTCATTCTCAGTGTTACAGATTGCTGCAGTCAATAGCAAAATGCCAAGGACTGTCTACTGTTACTAAATGCTCATCCAGGATGAGCGAATCCTGCAAAGTCAATAAGTTGATGCAATCAGCTGGGTTGCTAAGAGAGAAAAAACTTCTAACCAATCTGTCTGTATGATCTAATTGTATTGTCTTTGTAAAGTGCCTTAAGATGACATGTGTCGTGAACTTAATTGAAATTGTTGTTAAGTTTTGAATAACATGCTGCCTTCTAGTGTGGTGGTAGGGAAATAAAACGGTAAGCATTTAGTGTTGTTTGTATGGAGACTGTAACTAAAAGGTTGTTATGTAGATATTTACACAAAAATATAATAATTTATCATTAGAGTAAACAGGGCCTAAATTAACATAATTAATCTGCTATAGTTGTTTTTTTTATATACAAATAACTAGAGGTGTGAAAAAAATATTTTGGAACAAGAAATAAGAAGAAGAAGAAATAAGTTACTCACCTTAATTAGCATTGAACTATGAATTTCAAAAGTTATTTTATCTTATTATGTTTTAGAACTGCAAAGTGTGTTTATTAAAGAACCAGAGTTTTCAATTGATCAAAGATAGTCGGGCATAACTCTTGCCTAGATACTGTAAATTACACACACAACCTTGAGACACCCCTAAAAGGGTCAAGGTTGTTGTTTAATAACATTCTAACACTTTTTCATAAGTTCAGACTCTTGTTTAGCAGTGAAGGTAAATTAAGCAGGAGATTGACGGATGGATCAATGCAGTGCTGCAGTAAAGTGGATGCTGCAACAGTCAGTCTCTGGTTTTGTCCTCACTGTCATTAAATATGGGTTATGAACGAAAAAATAATAGAGGTGGCTGGAATTTAGTTTTACCGCTGATTTCCAGCCAGTCAGTTACCCCTCAGTCCCACTGAATGTGGAAGGGGTGCAAAAGTGCTGCAGTGCAGCTGCACAATGCCTGATTTCCCTACAAGTGTTTCAAAGTAGAGTGTGTCTGTGGGTTTGTACGCTGATCAAGAGCGGTCCAAGTTGTGTGCTTGTGTGCTATAAATAGAACAATAAACCATTAAAGTAGTTGTTTAGCAAGCACTACCTGTTTCTCACTAACCCAGTGGACCTATAATATGTAAGCTGCGAAGGCTCACTTTTCCACATTTCATGGAGCAGAAAGATTAGAGCTGAGAGGACTAGCTTGGTCATCCGGTAGAGGTCCAAAGCAAGGTGAGCAAAAGTTCAGAACACTCCCTGGATGGCTCCCTCAGGAGGTCTTCCAAGCATGTCCCACCGGGAGAAGGTCCAGGGGATACCTGGTACATGCTTTGAGGGATAACATACAGCTGTGCAAAGAAGCTTTAACCAGAGGGGGTAAGGAAGGGGTCTGCTTATAATATAAAGATAAGCTGAAGTTGAGGAGGGCAAGTAAAATTAGTTAACCTTTGCTTAAATGTTACTTAAATGAAGAGAGGGACACTAAGCAACACCAACTTGTATTATGCTCCCTAGGTGAAATAACACCAAAGTCTGATTTTAAAATTCATGTTCAGTTTATTGCAGGTATACTTTTCATTAAGGTTTGGAGTGACTCTACTTAAGTTTGAAAGTCGAATGACTGTGACAGAATAATCACTTGTTTTATTGCTGAAAACCATGGCTGTGCAGGTTAATCTTCCAGATCCATAATTTGGAGGTCAAACACGGGGCAGTATGCAGGGGAGCTAGGGGTGGCAAAGGCTACTATTTATACAACTGCAACTATATGAAAACAACTTTTTATTTTATGATTTTATTTACAAAGAGCACACTGCTCTGGTATTATAACGTTACACCTATGTATTTTGCAGTTGTACACTAAAGGTAAATTGTTTCCAACATTATGATATGATATTCCTTTTCTGAACCTCAAGGGTCAAATAAATTGCTGTGACAGGTTGGGTCAGGCCCCACAGGTCCTGTGTTGGACACATGCGACTTAAAAGGTCTTTCAAGGTTTGTGTTATCTGTCTTCTCTAAGTTGGAAGCCCAATGTGAAGTGAAATTATTTGGGTTGAAGAAATGCAGCCACTTGAATCTGCCAGGCTGAGAGTTCCCTATCAAGATTAGGAGCAGTGAAAGTTCACTGGTGATCCTGACTGATGAGCAAATGGCCAGTATATAGGTCTCCCGCCCCCTTCTCAGCCATTGTCCCCTTTTTCAGCTGCAGAGGAGAGTCTTCCAATCTGATTTATGATGGGTTTTTTCCAATCAACTTCCCTTCAATACTTCACTCCCACCACTCAGATGTTCTTCAATTCTCCTTGCAATCTATGTTCAACTTTCCTTTCAACATTTTTTTTTGCCCTGTTTTTCTTTGAGCTTGCTGACTTCCCAGTCGTTGTCTCTTTACAATTTCTTAGCATCACTTTCTTTTTTCATTTCCATCACTAATCCGTTTCTCCTCCCACTTTTCTTTTCTACTGTAGTTCTTCTCAACCTTGTCTCGTATCAGTGGAACTTTGAGTTTCCTTTCCTTTTCATCTTCTCACCAATATTTTGCATATTTTCCCTCCTTTCTTTAAGTCCCTGGTTACCCTCTCCTTGTCTCTCCAGATAAGCCTGTTACTGACTCCGCTGAGTACTCAGGCTATGGGAGCTTTGCTAATACTCTGGATTTATGGATGACAAATGCTTTCTCTGTTACCACAAGATAGCTATCCTGTACCATACCTGAGGGAGAATGTCTGGGCGTGCTTACTCAACGTGGCGGGTGTCTCGTTTGTACACAAACTAGTCTGTTCACGGAGACAGCACTTAAAGCAAATCCACTCTGCCTTCTCTCCACATCTCCCCTCTTTTTATCTGCTCCACTGCTCTCATTGAACATTTCTCTCTTTTATCACATCTTTTTCTGTCATCTTCAGTATTAAACTCTCCTCTAGCTCTCATCCATTTCACTCTTTTTCCACTTTTTATTTTATCCCCTCCATCCCCGCCCTCCACTTCAGCATGTGCTTCAGTGAATTAATGCCTTTTTACACTCTTTCATCGCATCCTTCTGCAAGTAATGCCTTTTTCTTTTAGCAGTCATCCTTCTGATGCATTGAATGTGTGAGACTGAATACTAAGTTACATGATTACACTGTTGCCCTATCTGTTCCCCTTAGAATTTTGGTTGAAGAGATAAAGCATTGCATTTAAATAACAGTAAGAAATGATGAAATAATAAATAACAAATAGCAACATATAAAATAGTCATCCAAACTGAGACTAATCATACTGTATGCACATATGCTCAGGTTTGTGTACTGTTGCTAATTCCTTCAGCATGTTTGCACCCACAACTCCACTAGAATATCATTGAAAAGTAATTGATTTCGGTAAATCAGTTCAAAAGTGAAAGAATATTATAGATTCAGTGCACACACAGAGTGTGAGGTACTCCTCTAGCATTTACTTGTGTTAATAATGTCAGCAATAATGTTTGTTTGTTTTTTTCAGGTTTGTCTGGCTAATTTGAAAGAATGTTGTAATTCAACAGTCATTAAAATCTGTGTTTCAGGCCTGTTCTTTACCAACAACAGCCTTTGACAGTGTAAATGTTCTTATTGGTTGTGGCAACCACGAAAACAGGCTACCTCTGTCAAAAATACTGTTTAATTAGCCAACAAACTGGCCTGATTCTCTTTCAGATCTGAAAAAGAATCTGTGGAGTATGTTCAACAGGAAGATGAGCAACATAAAACACACCATTGACCAGGTGTGGTCTTCCTGTGCACGTTAGCAGAGACACAGACTCATCGCTGCTATTTCATGCTGCAATAATATTAGTGGTGGGCCGTTATCGGCATTAAGGCCAGACTCTTATGAGGTGATAAACTAAATATGGCCGTTAATCTATTCTCAAAGTTGGGTTGAGAGCTGGATCTAAATGCTAATGATGACTTTAACCTTGATATTGAGGCATGTTTGCCAGCAGGCAAGTAACTCACGCTGAAACCAACGTCCAAAGTTCTTTATTGCAATACAAAATGCAAAACAAAAAAATGCAATACAAAAAAAAACAAGCAAATCCTTGTTCTTTGTGCCAATGTTAATGTAACACATACCATACAACTGCAGCCTGCAGAACATAATTTTAGCTTAGCATGAACACTTCCAACATAAACAACCCTCTTTAACACAAAACTAGGGTAAAATGGTGATGTTTTCCCAATCTTGACATTACCCAGCAGCCCTTGCAGCTACTCCAGCTTTACAGGACATTACAATGACTGCCTGAGTGACTGGTGGAAAAAGGAGAAATAGAGCTTTGACTGACTGACACAAAACTACTGACTGTAAACAGTTCATCATGTCCCATTATGTAGGCCTACAGTTTATAATTCATGTTTATCTTAATAAACACCTATTCAACACAAATACATCATTTTATTATATTAGTTGTATTTTATTTATATTATATTATTTATTTTCATCACCAGTTATCATAGTAGAAAAGCTTTCTACTTTCCAGTTTGTGATGCATTTTGGAAACTAAGATGAGCCCCTGGTCTAATGCGCCACCTGGCTTGAGAAACCTGTTCAAAGACTTACTTTTACTTATTATTTAGGTAGCACACACATATCATTTTTATCTTATTTTATTCTTATCCTTATTTTATTCTTTTAATAAAATAAAAATTTATTATTTTATCTTATTTTTATCTCTTCTGTAAAAAGTTGCACTGAAAGAACAAAAAATAAATCCTGCAATGGATTAATAAAGTCATTCTGATTCTGATTCATGAAGCCCTTTGGCAGAATTCAAATGAGCCATTTTAATCTAGATTCATTTAAATTAATTCCAAGATTACAGTAAGATTAATCTAGATTAAAAAAATGAATCTATGGCCACCACTAAATAATATTTAAATTCAAGAAAAAAGGAGGCCCGATCAAGCATTTAAAGGCTATCATATAGAGTTTATGAAAGCCAAAATCATCATAATTGTTTATGTCAATACTGTTGGCTCACACCAGAGCAAGCTATAGTTTGTTCCATTTCATTTTCCTAAGATAGAAAATGTTGAATCAATCTGACTGTATGGTCTGGTTGAATTGTCTCAGTAAAGTACCTTCAGATGACATGCATTGTGAAATGGCAATAAATATATAAACTGGATCACTGTACAGAGTTGGAGGATTACAGTTTCAGCTTCCATGCATTTACAATTCAGCCATGGAACTCATTCCCAAAAAGTTACATAAGGACTTCCATTACCATTCAAGGGTCCAATTACATAGTCCATGCACAACCAAAGGCTCAAAGAATCTAGAAGACCAAATGATGGCTATTTGATTGGTGTCTGACTTGGAATGTGTGCAGGAGGATGGACCTCCATGCTGCTTAAATACATCAGTCCTCCAACTAGAGATTGCTTTGTTGCGAGCCAAGAGAGCTGACAAAGACTCCTGGATAGGAGTTGAAACGTCTTCAAAAAACTGAGCAACTGGTTGCCTTCCAGTTTTAGCCTGTTTGTGATTGCCATGACCCGGATGGCTGGGAATTTACATGTCTGGGAGAAGACCTTTATTTCTTCAAAGTTTGTCAGTATATGAAGCACATTTGTGTTCTGAAAAGCTTGTATTTCATTTTTTGTTTGCCAAACAGGTGCTGCTTCAGCTGTGTAATTTAGCTTATGCAAATATTCTGGATGTACAGTGACCTGGATATGGTGAAGGAAACCGTATACTCACCAGTCACCATTTTTACACAATAAAAAAAGCTTTCCAAGTGTTCATTCATCCTGCAGCTATCATCAGTTTCATTTCATTAATTTCTAGTCCCAGCAGGCCGTGAGAATCATCAACGCTCTCTGTCAGTTTTAGAGGGCCACAGCACCTCTCCTTTAACTGCATACTCTCTTCACTGTTAGGTTGCTGATGATTGTGACAAGTTGGATTACAATCAACACAGCCAGAGGAGAAGGTGACAGCAGTTTGAGTTTAGATAATTTAACACTTTTTAAATTCAAAACAGGTTGTCCCATTTCATCACTTTCTTTTGTTTATGAATATGAATAATGATTTCCTATCACTGCCTTCTCCCTTCAGTCATTAGAAGCCAAACTACTGCTCAACTGCTCTTAGTAATACTAATGCAATAGAAACACACACACACACACAAACAGAGTGCATTATTTGAGTAAATGTGCACTTTAGCACATCATCTGTTTTGACATATCCTGAAGCATAATATTGATCTGGGCTGTCAGCTAATCAATCAAATCAATCCCAGTAATTAACTATGCAATCAAAGTCACACAAAACCATAAAGCAACACACACCAACCCATGTTCCCATTAAAATCATTACAATGCATGACTTATTCAGAGCTGAATATATGAATACATTTTTTTTTAATCTGCTTTCTCCAACTTGGAATGAAGTCAGTTGAAAACAGCAACATAAGGTAACGGGTCACTCGTTTACCCTCCTGAGTGGGATGAGTGGAGAAACAAATTTACATTTTCTCTCTCTGTTCTTAAAAAAGTTTAAGAAATATACGCATTTAAGAATAACCGAGCAGTCAACTGCTTAGAAATTCACCACAGTTTCTTTCAAAGAAAAAGAATAGTTGTTCCCACAGGTCAATGTAGGGACACTGCAGCAAAACAGTTGCAATTAAATCATTATTATATAAAGAATAAGGCTCAGAGAATACAGAAATGTTAATTTAATTATGCTAAATTAAAACAAAACAAAAAACTGTAGTAACAGTATTCCTACCTCATGATCTGGAATGTATCCTTTTTGGCTAACAAGTTGATAGGTTTATGCTATTTCAGCAAAACAGGATAAAATACTTCAGGTTTTAATTTTTCTGAAATATAATATAAGGCTCAAAGACATAAAGAAGGTTTAAGAAAGGGGGCTATGAGGTTTATAGTTTTTCACAATATTTGTGGCCGTTTTGATTACTAACTCCATTTTGATTCAACTGAATATATTTCCATTGCATCCTATTATCCTGGATTCAATAAGGGAATAGTGCCTTACAAATAATTGAATTAATAAGACAGAATATTTCAGTTACTTTCTGCTAAAGCACCACTTTTCTTTTCTTATACAGAAGGAGTTGCTACTATGATCACTGTTGAACACATGAAAATGGTAACAGAAAGATGCTTTTAGTTTCCAGGTTGTTTAATCCAATTCATTTTAATCTTAACTTCATGCAAAATAACATTACATAAACCAGTGGTTGGTAGTGGTTTATACCTGGGTAAATATATAATAGTCTATTAAAATGTTTCATGCATTTCAAAATTCTTATGGAAAGTTAATTATTATAACATTGTTTCTTTATATAAAGGATAAGAGCAGATAAATAAAGGACTCACTAAATGGAAAGCATACTAGTATATCACCATATGACTCGCTGTGACTCCACCACTACAGGCCCACTGACCGACTCAACCCTCATCTGATCACTGGTACAGATGAGAGATCTATGTCGGAATCAGAATCAAGTTCATTGCCAAATAGGTTACAAGGCATTTGACTTGGTGTTGATGGTGCAAATTTTATATACCGGTATATATATATATATATATATATATATATAGTAAACTTTGCGTGAATCTAATGCTGGAAGAGGCAGTGTCAGTGTCACAGGGGTCTCTGGGCCTTGTTGATAAGGCTGGTAGCAGATGGGAAGAAACTGTTTTTGGGGTGTGAGACTTTGGTCCTGATGGACCGCAGCCTCCTGCCAGAGGGAAGTGACTGAAATAGTTTGTGGCTGGGGTGCGAGGGCTCATCCACAATCTTCCCTGCACGCCTCAGAGTCCTGGAGGTGTACAGATCCTGGAGAGATGGAAGACTGCAGCCAATCACCTTCTCTGCAGACTGGATGAAACACTGCAGTCTAACCTTGTCCTTGTCCAGTGTATCCTTGGCACCAGTGTACCAGATAGTGATGGAGGAGGTGAGGATGGACTCATAGATGGAGGAGTAGAAGTACACCATCATTGTCCTTGGAAGGTTGAGTTTTTTTCAGCTGCCACAGGAAGTACATCCCCTGCTGGGCTTTCTTGGTGAGGTAGTTGGATGTTCAGCTCCACTGTTTTTGGAGCTTTGAGCTCCAGATTGTTCTCCCTGCACCATGTTGCCAGTTGATCAACCTCCCATCTGTAGGCGGAATCGTCTCCATCAGAGATAAGCCCGTTGAGACTGGTATCATCTGTGAACTTCAGAAGCTTGACGATGACTGGAGGTGCAGTTGTTGGTGTACAGGGAGAAGAGCACAGGAGAAAGAACACAGCCCTGAGGGGAACCAGTGCTGATGAGCTGTGAGACGGAGACATGTTTTCACATCTTTACGTCCTGCTTCCTGTCAGACAAGAAATCTGTAATCCACCCGCAGGTGGAGTCAGGCACACTCAGCTGGGAGAGCTTCTCCTGAAGCAGAGCTGGGATGGTTGTATTGAAGGCAGAGCTGAAATCCACAAACAGGATCCTGGCCTAGGTTCCTGCAGAATCCAGGTGCTGGAGGATGTAGTGAAGAGCCAAGTTGACAGCGTCGTCTGCAGACCTGTTGGCTCTGTAGGCAACTGTAGGGGGTCCAGGAAGTGGTCAGTGATCTCTTTCAGATGTGAAGCACAAGGCACTCAAAGGAACAGGGATAATAATGGATTTGAAGCAGGTTGGCAGGTGACATGTCGCCAGTGAGGTGCTAAAAATGTCTGTGAACACTGGTGACAGCTGATCAGCAGAGCTTCAAGGATGATGGAGAGACTCTGGTCCAGCAGCTTTCCAGGGGTTCTGTCTTCTGAAGAGTTTATTAACAACTTTCTCGTTTATGGAAAGAGTTCTCACTAAGGTGGGAAGAGGTGTACCACATGTACCATAACCATTCTGTATAGTCATATTTCTCTCCTACTTTGGAGGTAATATCTGTGTTCCAAGAATTCATTCTGTGACTCTAACGTGTTGCTTCTTTTACAAAAACTAATTGTACACAATTATATGAAAAACCCTGTTACAGGGCTTTGCTTTTTGGCTCAGCTCTTTCTATCCCTTGATCCATCTCCCACTGCAACCTACCATCATTCATGAACAAGTCATAAAGCTAATTTAACTACTTTTCTTGAAACTAGGCTATTGCCCTGAGCCTCCCAGTATCCTTGTTACACTCCACATCTGTGGCCAGGAGGAACAGATCATAGCAAAAATGGCATCCTGCATAGAAGTGGCTGAAATTTGTTTTTTCCGTTTGTTAGCTGGATCTAGCCTCTGAGGATAAGGTCAGGGCTGCAGTATTCAGGTAAGCTCCTCTGCTAAACCCAGTCAGTTGAGATGGTTTAAGCATAGATTACATATGGCTGTCTCTGTTTGGAGGGTCTGCGATCAACTTCCACTGGAAAGAGACCCAAAAATCAACCTTGAAGTTACTAGAAGGTCGATATTTTGTTCTGCCCCAGGAGTAACTTGGTCTCCTGTAGAGTGAGCTGGAGAACGGCTGTAGCAAGAAGGGTGTCTCAGGTCGCGAAGAAGTAGAAGACAGGGGAAAGATTATTCATAAATAATAAACCAGACATCTGTGAGGCTGAATCCTAATATTGTTAAGAAACTTCCTGACCTTTTGCAGAAGCATACTGGCATGTTAACACTTGGAGTGTCTCATGAAAAATGAAACAGCATAGAAATTATAGGGATGTATGAGAGCGTAATTGTTTTGTTCCTCTTTCCCTGAATTGTTTATTTACAGAGGACTGGCTACCTGAAGCCTTTGCTGCTACAGTACACTAAATATAGTATGAAATCTTCTTGTTAGCAGTACCGCTGTAAGCATGATAGTTTGCTGGTGTTCATGTTTAGGCACAAAAATCTGCCTTGTCTAATCACAGCCTAGGCCTACATTCAGTGGAGAATTGAAATAGGAGCCTCTGTTCATTTAAATCTAGTGTTAGCAGTTCAGGTGTAACGATCAGGTTTATCAGTGGTGTGTATGAAACGACACCACAAACTGGAGGCTTCATTGACAGTGAGAAGCAGCTGAATGCAGGTCAAAAGCGTGCGTCTGCCACGTCATAAATACATGTGCTAAAGTTAACATTTACAAATGGTTAGAATGAAAGCATCTGCAATGTCGGATAAATATTTACCTTAAGTCTGAGCAACTTTCAGCTCTTGGTCAGAAAGAGACTGAAACTTTAAATGTTGATGGAGGAGCATTCGAAGAAAATTAAGCCTCGAACTAAAACAAGTAGAATTCCCGTAAACTAAACGGATACTTTCAAAAACTGTACTGGATAAGCTGTATGTAGGGATGCAACAATACAGACACCTTCTGCAAAGTGTCTACCAGTTCAAGATCATTTGCAACACTTCCTTCCTCGTCTAGGTCACTCTTTTAGAGGGACTTCCTGACAATATCTAGACATTTAAGTGCTATACACAAACATCCTGAATGAGCGGAGCACTCTGTAATCCTTAAGCTTAAATCCTTTGCGACCAGATGTTGCAGCTTACAGAGGCTGACCCGGGAGACTTTAATGATTGTCATACCCTGACTAATGAAGAGACTGAACAGGAGAACGCTTCCTCCAGTGCGTGGGAGGTCGCTCTTGTTTAGCTGTGCCTGATTAAAATGATACTGTAAAAATTTAAAGAAATAAAGAAGGAAAAGCTGATCAGATTCAAGAGAACAAAACTATTGGCAAAATAATGTGGAGGAAACAGAAGTAAAACAACAGATGTAATGAAGTAAGAGAGAAGATTGTATGGAATGGAGGAGAAAGATTCAAACTAAGGTTGTTTGATTGTTTTTTTTTTTTTTGTTTTTTTATATAAAGTTTGAGATCTCTAAACGTTGTGCTTGTGGTTTATCTGAACTGAACATCCAGAATGTCCAGACACTCATGGACAAATCTACTTCCAGAGGTATAGGTAAAGAGAAGAAATAAATAACTCATATCTTTATAAGGCTGTTAGCAAGAGAACCTCTAAGTTCTCTATACTGTTTCTATTAACTAATTATACCATTAATGAAGTGTTTTGTGATTAGCATTAAATGTTGTGTGTTCATCGCTAAATGTGTTAGTAAACTGTTAATAACATCCAGTAATTACACTAGAGTGGCAATACGAGCAGCTTTTGTTTCCATGGTTTAGAACCACTAGGTGAGCTCTTTGATTGAGGGCTATTAATAGCATTTTTAACATTTTCATTCTTTATATGAGCCCATCAGCTTTTCAGCTTTACTATGACTGGGAATCCTAAAAAGACATACAAGCTCCTGACACATCTACATGTAGTTATGCAAACTGAGAAGAGCTAGATATTGAACCCTCCCTCTGCATTATGACCCCATGATAGCTTTCCACACAAGACAAGTTTGTAACAATAGATGCCAAATGCAAATAAACCCTTCCATGGTTTAATGAGCTACATAATGTTGGAAATAGAAACTCGGTCATTAGATTGAAAACAGAATATCACCAAGCTTAAAAAATAATGGTTTTAGCAGTTATCGTATCTTTCAGTCAGAGAATAAATATTAGCACTGGATATGTGTGATGTGTAGTCTGAGTTTTAATAGATCATTAAAAAGAGCATTGGTGATAGGAATTTCCGCAGGATTTCTGCACTCAGCTGGAAATACATGGGACTTCTTTAAGTCATTTTTAGGTCTGGATAGGCTACAGTATGAAAGACATATAGAAAGGAAAAACTTTTTCCAAACTTCAATCACTAGTGGGTAAAGCAGGAGTCTTTAAGTCCACTACCTGGAAGCGACAGTCCTCCATTTACAGCTATCCCTGAGTGTAACCATTCATTTCAGTCAGGTCAGCTAAAAGATGCAGAACATCAGCTATGAAGAAAAGGGTGCAGAAACCCCTGGTATATAGATTTATTTTGTTTATCCAGTAAATGCATCAATATATCCACCTTATCCACGCATCCATTCATAATCCTGTTTATTTATCTGTCCATTATCACTCTATTATCCATCTATCCATCTATCCATTTTCCATCCCCCTTATCCCAAGCAGCTATCTACGGACGAGAGGCAGGTAAACCATGGACAGGTCGCCAGTCACTCTATTATCCATCATCTTCAAATGTCTAGTTTTCCTGATGTACCTTCTATATTTCAGCCTGCATCTTTTCAATGTTAAATATTTTTCTTAAAAGTGGGTTTAAAGAACAGAATCATAAAAGTTTCCATCCGTTAATGTTTGGTAATTTTACATAAATCAATAAAGAGAAGCCAAGTTTAAGACAGCTAAAGCTGTCTTTCAGCGAGGAGCATCATTACTTATTATGTCATTAAACACAGCAGCTTCATGTTGACAGGAGCAAGTCAAAAAGTGCAGCTGGATATTTTACATTCTCTGATTAAAAAGCTCGCACAGACAAACCTCTTCTTGATGAGGCTCAGTTTGATCAAATTGAAATTAGACATCTAATTGCAAAGCACAATGAAGTGTGATGCGTTGTGCAGCAAATTGCGATGAGAAATCACAACAGGATGAAGTGTGGCCTTACAACACGTTCATTACAATTGTGAGACATTAGCAGGAGGTGCCATGCTCCTGGCGGGAGAAAAGGTAAAATGATACCAAGATGCTATAATCATGGACCTGATGGGATCTGATCTGAGTCTGAGATTAATGGGGGAGAGATACAGTACAACAAAGGGAGCTGAAAGGGTAAAAACCAGCAGCAGGAAACGGAGGATGGTGTCTGATATGGAAGTGCTGGGGGTCTAAGAGGTGAGGCGTGGTGGGAGGAAAACATGAGGAGTGAGTAGGTTTGCTGAGCATGATATGAAAAATCTGAATGACTCGGTACTGGGGGAATGTTACATGGATATTAGAAGTCGACAAAGAAAAATGACAAAGGAGTTCTTACCTTGACTCTCAGCCTTACTGGGGTGGCAGGAAACAAAGGCAAGCAAAACCAGCAAGGCCAGCAGACGCCACCTGACCTCTCCCATCAAAAACATCCTCAAAATTAGGTGTCTAGACCTGTATAGAAGAAGAAAAATATCATTTTGAGTCAGTGAAGAAAAACGGCGTAAAGAAAACGAAAAGTAGTACCCTGAATGCCACAGAGCTGTTTGAGACTCAAGGGGGGTCAAGACCCACCTTACCCATGCAATTCCAACCATCTCATCTAGAATCAGTTATTTATCTCCTAATCCACTTTTTTCTTCAATTACAGAGC
Organism: Cyprinodon variegatus; assembly: GCF_000732505.1. Taxonomy (NCBI): domain Eukaryota; kingdom Metazoa; phylum Chordata; class Actinopteri; order Cyprinodontiformes; family Cyprinodontidae; genus Cyprinodon; species Cyprinodon variegatus. The sequence continues at coordinate 627,581 of NW_015150674.1, read as the reverse complement.
AGCTTTCAGTAGTCTGGACAAGCCACAGAGCAGTGGTCGAGCCTCACGCCTACACAGAGTAGGTCAGGGAAGACACAGAGAACTTTGTTTGGAAGAAGGAAAGAGCTGAGAAATTAACAAAAGGTCAGACGAGAAGACACAGTGACAAAGAGGAGGACCAGAGTTTGACGAGCAGCCCAGAGAGGAAACATTTGATAGGTTCTATTCTCTGATGGAAAAAGAGCAAACATGAAAGAATCCCTTCACTTTTCCTCCTAACTCCCCATTTTGCTGTTTAGTTTTTCTGCACCCCTCTGTCACATGCCTCATCTCCCAATCTGCCTCTCATTAAAGTCATCTTATCACAATTGTTGGGATCCGCACAATCTGGCTGAGAATTAATAGAAAGCACGGACAGAAAAAATGTATTCAAAGTAAGAAAAACCCTGCACCTGTGCTAGTTAATGCAATAGTTATCCAGGATATTCTTCTGTGAAGGGGGCATACTAATAATAATTTTAAAGCTAAAAGAACAATATAATAAAAAATTACTTTGATAAAATTAGAAACAAGCCAACTGTCAGTCAATACTTCAAAACTGTCAGCAAGCAGAGAATGTTTGCATGTAAAAGAGGAGCTGCAGCATCCTGAATGAGCTGAAGAGGCTGACTGATCCCATCGATAACATCACAGAAATCTGCTTTTAATGAATGAAATGTAATAAAACCATGGGTTATTATTTCCAGGTAATTTATTTGAAATGCTTGGTTGGTTTCACATCCTGGTGTAATTGAAAGAAACTTCTCTACCAAACACTGTTGACCTGTTTATTAAAATGCATAACTAAAACCAGGGTTTGACAAACATAACTATGGTCGTGGATCACTGAGCTTAGGAAGAGGGGTGTGGAAAGGACTGTTGGGACTGAATAAAATCTTGCCTATTTTTCTCAGGGGACTCATAAAGGTTTTTTACAAACAAAAAGGGGCCAGAAATTTGCATACCTGTTTCTACACAAAAGAGGTAATCAAAAAATAAATGTGAGGTCCTTACGGCAATTCTGACCCATACTTTCTGTTAGGATACAGGAGAAGCTAGAGACACAGATAGTGAGGTAAAGGATGAAGCTACACAGCATCCACCCCCCACCCCCACCCCCCGTTAAATAGGTGTTAAATAAAAGCAGGTCATTGCACACATCTTCAAAGTAAGAAGAAAGGGGAGGATAGCTGAGTGCATGGTTCTACAGAAACATAATAAAACATGGATAACCAGCACTCTGTGGTATATATATGGCTTTAATAAATTTATAAATTGTAGATATGTATGAATTATATATTTAATATGGGGGAAAAAACTGTTTCTCCTACTGTACATGCCAGAGTCATTTTATTAAAGATGCAAGATCATCTGCAAATCTATACAGAGATTTGGAAATAGCTCATAATAAATTTTAAATGTATAAATGCCATAGAGTGCTGGTAATTTTTTTTTACTCTTAAACTTTTGAGAATTCTGGCATTCCTGGCAACAGGCTCTTATTAGCAAAAGTAGCCCATTGGTGTTAAAGATATTCATCAACTTTCTGCGAAGCTTCTTTTATGTACAAAATAATTATTTAAAATGACATCTAAGATCAACAGTGCTAAACTAAATGTTGTTATTGAATACTTTGTTTTATTTGTCAGCCCACTACTGTTGCTACCACACATAGTTTTGTAACTCTACACTTCACTCATCCACACGTCTATCTGCTTTGGTTACACTGTTTTCTTTTTTATGTTTTTTTCTGTCTCTCTCTCTCTCCTACATGATTTCTGTTGTAACCTTGAACTAAAATTGGTCAGCTGGCTCATTTATATACACACCGACACTCATGAGGTACTATGCATTGACCAGTATGGCTATATTTGGAAGTATAGAGGGCAGAACCTTGCATGCATATGTTAAGGTTCAGCTGAAATTCAAAAAGGCAATTTACATGGAGGTAAGCAAGTGCAAGGTGTGTTCTCTTTTTGGATTTTTGCTAAAAACACACAGATCTTAGGGATTTTCTAAAAAGGCACCAAAGAAAGTTAAAGCCACCAATGCTTTGACATCATCCAGTCACTTCAGAAGAGGTTGGATGAAACATGGACTGTTTGGCTTTCCAAACTTTTTGGAGATAAATCTAACAGTCAGCTGCCTAACAGATAAACTGAAAGAGAATTGAACCGTGAGGGACTGTAAAGGAAAGGTAAGCTAAATTAAGAATTCTTAATTGTCTTCTCTGGGAGTGTATAGTTAACAATTGTTCTTTATGCCCAGGAGAAACCCAACAAATATACTTTAACTAGTTCACAATTACAGCTTCAGCTTTAATAATGCACTTGAAATATAAACGTAAGTGGAAAAAAAAACTTCTTATTTTGGGTTTATTTCAAACAATATGGACTTGGAGACTAAAATAAAGGGGAAAAATAGAAAAAGAGAAAATTTAAATGAGAGAGAATCAGATAAGAACAGAGGAGGGAGAGAAGGATAAAGAAACAGAATTTAAGTGTTCTGTAAAAAAAAGAAATAAAACTTCTTTCCTGCATGGTATTTAAGCACCAATTTAATGCAGTTCTTTTAATCCTCAGTAGTTAGAAATAGCATATAAGAATAGTGTGGTCAGCAATATCCAGAGCTAAAAGGCCTAAAAGTACAAAAATAACAAAACCTTTATAAAGAGTTGCTAAAGGGACGTCATCAAAACCCTAATAAATGCTGATTCTGTGATATATAGACGTTTAAAACCAGTCAAGAAAGTCTCCAAAATCCTGTTTCTTTCAGGAAGTTATTTAAGTGAATAAAAATATATTTTCTTTTTACAATATTGTAAAAATCTGTAGTTTTGAAATCAGTCAAAACATGATCAGGCCAGGTTTTTTTATAACAAGGTTTACCCATGCATGCTTAAAAAATTTCAAACTAATCTATATGCAATACTTCTATACAAGATGGTCACATCTGAGGGTCAATAAAAAAAACACCTTTATAAAGACATGCAGGGATACTTTTAGAAGAAGAACCTGAAGGTTTAATTTAGCAAAACTATTTTATTCAAAAAGTAAATTGGAACAGGCTCAATCTGATTGAAGCTTAGCAAGGAGCAAAAACAGATGGATCATTTACAGAAGAAGGGATAAATGACCCGATGGACAGAACAGATTGGTTCGAACCTTACATACAAATAAGTAAGGGAGATTGCTATCAATGTCCATCAGGTCTTTCTGGTTTGTTGACTAGTAAAATAAAATTGATGGTTTTGTTCAGAATTTTATTAATTTGCCATCCATCCATCCATCCTTCCATCCATCTTTTACACGCTTAATCCCAAGCGGGGTTGCAAGAGGTGCTGGTGCCTATCTCCAGCTGTCAAAGGTCCAGAGGCAGGGTACACCCTGGACAGGTCACCAGTCCATTGCAGGGCAACAGAGAGACAAAGAGGACTAACAAACATTTATGCACATCTAAGGAGAATTTAGAGAAGCCAATTCACCTAACATTCATGTTTTTGGACTATGGGAGTAAGCTGGAGTACCCGGAGAGAACCCACGCATGCTCAGGGAGAACATGCAAACTCCATGCAGAAAGAATCAAACCCAGAACCTTCTTGCTGCAAGGCAGCAGTGCTACCCACTGCTCCACTGAGCGGCCCCTAAAGATAACAGAAAACCATTAATATAAAAAACTACAGCAAAGGTTAAAATCATACCAAGAATGCTAAAAAGAGATAACTGAAATAAATGCCAAGGAAGAGTTAAACTAAAAGGTAATTGGAAAAAATATATAAATCTTTATGTCAGGGTTTGGTAGTGGTTTGGAGGACCCAAATGCAGAGGCAGAGAGGCTGAGGTGAATATTTGTAGTTTTAATGATGAAAATGGTTAACAAAAGCAGGAATCCAAAGAATCGAACTAAAAATGTAACAGACCAGAACCACGGAGACGTCAAGGGAAAACACGTACAAGGAGCCAGGGAGAGACGAGGTGAGATGACAACAGCGATGACAGGACCAGCAACAACAAGGAACCAACAAAGAGTGAGAGCAGAGGCAAAGCATATATAGCTGACAGAGACAATGGCAGGGCTAACGAGCTGACAAGGAGCAGGTGTGAGAGGAGAGAGCGAGGGAGCCAAGGGGAAAGAAACATACACACACAAGAGGGCAACAGAGGACAACAGAAAAACATGAGAACTAACATAAATCTAGAAATTACAACAAAAAAGGAATTACACCAATAAAACTAGGGAACATAGAGCAAAGTAAAGCACAATATAACCAAAACCATGACACTTAAAAGCAAACACAGAATAACAAAAATTAAAGCATAGCTGACATGGACATAATTTTTTGGGGGGGAACAAGTCGACATGTCCCCAGCAACGTCGGTTTGGTCCCCTGCACATTTTACTGTCCAAAAATAATGTTATGCTACAGTACACAGACATTGGTCGAGCACTAGGACCAAGTGGCTAAAACTAAAGCCCACTTTGCTGAGTTTAGATGGCCCACCAGCTCCTGATTGGCCCATCGTCTTTTCTTGTGTGATTGGCTGTCACCGCTGTGACTCCTGAGAGGCTCACTTTACAAACATCTTATGTACCACTGAGTCGGGTCTGTGGTCCTTGCATCCCCCCAACTTCTGAAATCAAAATTTCATCCATGATAGCTGACAACCCAGAGTGAAAACTTGAACAGAACCAAAAAGTCCAGAAAAGCAGATCATGACACATGTAAATAATTGTGCTCTACACTGAGAATTTCTACACAAAGGAGCTGTGAAATTTTATTTGGGGGGTGGGGGGGTGGGGGGGAAGAAATAGAGCATCTCCATGCAGCAAAAACAGATGGTTTTTTTGTGAAAATTTCTAAATGATAGGGTTTGTTTCTCAGAAATAATATTTAAATCAATCCAAATATAGATCAGATATCTGTTCTATATATTTGTTATAGGGTTTATTTAATGACACACATATAATGTATTTATATATTTAGACAGCCACATATTTGTTACCTGGTGAAAATTCCCCACCATATGCTATTTTATAGGGACTTACAGGTACTGTACTTGTGGGGACCAATGACTGGTCCTCATGAGGATAACTTCTCTTTTTAGGTTAGAGGTTAGATTTAAGACTTATGTGTGAATTAAGTTTAGGCTAAGGTATGTTTTGGTAAAGATTAAATTAGGGTCTGGTTAAGGCTATTGAAGTAAATGCACAATGAATGGATAACGGGAAAGATAAGAAAAGGGACATATTGTCTGTGTTTGTATCTGTGAGTGTGTGCACAATAATTTTTCACAAGACAGCTTTGATTTGAGAACAATAGATCATATTTTAAAAACGAAGGAAAACATGAGAAGGTTTGTCCAAAAATAGTCCTCCCTTACACACAGAGGAGAGCTACAACAAAAACAAAGATCAGTCAGAAAATGAACAGGTTTGGTTTTAAACCCACCATTCTTCTCTTCATATAATTCTTAACACGACAAAGGCTTCCACTGCTCTGCATCAATCTTTGGGAATAATAAAAGGCAGATATTCCACCCTGTAATAATGAAAAGCAGATTTCAAGCGTCACTCTGATTACTGTTTAATCTGTTTATTTGGCAGATATGCTCTTTAACATAGTGTGCTGTGAATAGTTTGAAATCATTCACTAAAATTGTTAGGAAGTATTTAAAACATAGAACATTTTAAAATGCTGTTGTGTATTGCCCATCCATAAATGCAAAACCCAACCAAACACTTTCAGATATATAATTTTTGAGTTCTATCAATTCAGCTTATTTAGCCATTATGCTATTAGTTTGCATCCTTAAATTACACCACTACTTCCCCTAAGTCCTGTTTCCTCGTACATCTAAAGCATTAAAAAAAATTTAGTTAGCAAAAATCTCTGGCTTTTGATTTAATTGTGCCAGCCATATTTAGCCAAGTTCTGAAACTTTCTCGAGGCACCCCTGGAAAATATATACATATAAAATATATACATTATATATATTTTTTCTTTTTTTGCGCAAAAATTATCCATTATATTGAAAAAAAACAGACCTTAAAGTTTCAAATGAATTTCCCAATTACACTAATTGAAGTGTCATGAAAAGCACAGGTGCGTCTTTGTTTTTCTATTAAGCCCATGGCTGTTTGATTTAAAGTTTCCAAGCAATATTTGATCCAAAAATAATGATGTTTATATGCTGAGTGTTGCTCTGCTGAAAGACTCATTGGTATAAATCAAATCGCGTTCCTACCTCTATAGTCTCATGAATTCAAAGCGTCCTATTATCTCCAAAGGAGATCCTCTGAATACCAAAAGCGTCTGAGGGCTCCCGCTGCTTCCTCCTGACGCGCTCGCTTTTCTCTCGCTCCTTTCGGGACGCGGTCAGTCTGGAGAGTGGGTGTTTCTCTCCTTGTTATTCAGACATCCCTCCCTTCGACTGATCCTCCTTGTCCCAACCCTTTCCTTTGGCAGGGTGCATTTCAGAAGGGGAGTAAATGATAAAGCAGTGGCACTGCAGATGTCCTCCCTCCAGGTTCCTGATCGTCTCTAGGGGCTCCTTCAATGCGCCTCCTCGGACCCAGCTGGTGACTTCTGTGTTTCCTCGCAGGGGGACTGTGAGGGGAGCTCTCCCTGCGCTTGGAGCAGGTGCCTGGCCATGCCCTGCTGCGCTGCAACCTTTGATTTTAAAGGAGCATTGACGCTGCTTTCCAATCGGAACTGAGAACACACAGATGCGCCTGAGCTGAGCTGAGCTGTTTAAAGTTATTTATTCTGAAAAATTTTGATTTCATTGAGCTTGTTTCAACAACTCAAAAATCACCTATACATGAGGACTGTTTCGATCAATATTCTTGTTATAAGAAAAAGTGCAAAAGAGGGCAAATTATCAATTGATTTCTTTATTGTTTTTGGAAATATTATTTTAAATAACTTCTACTTTAAAACAATATTAGAGATCTTAGGGAGCAGGTTTTACTAGTAAAATAAAATTCCCATACTATATTTGGCATTTAATGTTCGTTCAATTCGTAAAGTTGAATATTTTTTATTATCATTTTGTTAAAATTTCACTATTTACCAGCTTTAGCCATTATATTCTGTTCTGAAGTTTAGAAGCCTATTCTGCCCCAAAAACCTTCAATTTCTGGGACAAATCTTTTCCCCAAAGAGTATATGTATTTTGGTTTTCCAAGATGTTCATAGTTGCCTATAAGTGTTTTAGCAGATGAATGTGGCACCATTGCATCCTGGTGCCCAAGGATGATCCAGACCTTAGGAGGTTCAGAATTCAAGCAGGTCTGTTCTCAGAAAACTGTCCCTTTTCCAAAGCAAAGAAGGCAATGGAGAAGAGCCATCAGAAAGTAAGGAAGGGTTGTAGTACAGTATAGATGAACAGCACAGACAAGGAGCATGTATAATCCCTTATACATTATTCTGTGCCTTCATGAAATTTAATATGTATTATTTGTTTTCTCATCAATTATTGGTTTAAAAAAATAAAGACAGCAATAGAAAGATGAGATCTTAGGGTTTCCTTAGAGCAGTGGTCTCCAACCCTGGTCCTCAAGATCTACTGTCCTACAGATTTTAGATGCATCCCTGCTTCAACACAGCTGAATCAAATGATTGATTACCTTTTCAAGCCATTCATTTGATTCAGCTGTGTTGAAGCAGGGATGCATCTAAAATCTGTAGGACAGTAGATCTTGAGGACCAGAGTTGGAGACCACTGCCTTAGAGATTGCCCACAAAATTGTCTGTTCTTTATCTGGTTTTAAATTAATATAAAGATATACAAATCAGATAGCAGAGACTCCACCATGTTATTTTGATATGTTTGTGAAACCCAAAAAGCATTGAAGGACGTTAAAAGGGTATAAAGAACATTTATACCCTTTTAACGTTTTGCACACTTCATCTGTTGGTCCTGCACAAATGAAAGGATGTTTGTTGCTAATCAAAAAACAAGACAAGGACAATGATCAATATGCAGACAGAATCAGTCCAAAGCTTAAATGAGCCCCACTAACAAGCCCCCTAAAGCCTGCTAATCCTTTAAATTCAATGTAGGTGGAACTATTCAGAGAAATTGGAATTGACTTCAGTGAATTGAAGAGTCATTAAAAAAATCCTCCTCTGCCATCTCAGCCAAAATGTATTCACTTCAGAAGAGAAGTTAACCAGACATTCCAAGCAGAGTCAACAAGCAGAAAGAAAACTACAGAGATGTGCATATCAGAACATATTTTAAACTGGCCTCTGTGGAGCACTTATAAATTAAAACTTGCTCAGCAATATAAAAATATTTTTTGCAAATATACAACAAAACGTGCATCACGGGTTCTTGCTATATCATTTGTGCTTCTATTGTATTTTGTTAAATTATTCTTGAAACAGTAAAAAAAAAAAAAAAAGTCCACATACTAGTGCTTTTATGCACACTGACAGCTGGATCCAGTCTCTTGTGTGTTCACATATTTGACCAAAAAAGCTGATTCTGTTCCCATTTCACTCTCTCCACTAGCTTTGTCCCAATCAGGGTCAAAGGAAAGCTGAATCCTTTCCCAGCAGGCACAGGGTGGGTGATAATGACAGCCAAGGGCAGGTCACTAGTCCATCAGAACAATGTTTTTCAACCCTGGTCCTCAAGGCATACTGCCTTGCATGTTTTAGATGTTTCTCTGCTTCAACACACCCGATTTAGATGATTCAGCAAACCCTGTTTTGATAAAAAATGTTTAAGGTAAATAAAATTGCAGGTTCAAGGTCAGTCTTGGGTTGTCAGCCACTACTTACTGATCCAAACACTTAATTCTACATTTGTGCACTAAAAGTCTGAACTTTTCCTTTAAATGAAAAGAAAAATCACAATGAGTCAGTGTTTTCTTCTGTGGGTCTGGTTCTGTCTGTGTTACTTTGCCCCTATGGCTTCAATTCTATCAAAGAGACTTTGCAGCTTGCCCTGAGGGGTTAGAAGTGGGAGTCATGGGAAAGGGAGACCACTGAAATGCACCCATTGCTGCTGAGTTAAACCCCTGCATAGCTTTGTTCCAGGTGTGTCTCTTGAGTCCAAACGGACATACATGCATGCCTTATGCAAACAACTGTCCAGCGCCTGCACACACTATAATCAAGGGAAGAAGGATTGTGCTCCTCCTTACTTCCTCTTTTCCTGTTCACCTGTCATCATCTTTTTATTTATCAGCTGCCCAGTTGGCAGCAGACCAAAAACTAATACAAGACTTAGTTTCATCCTTTTATCTGGTAGAATATACTTCTCAACAACATGTTTGGTTTTATTTTGCATTATCTTGCAAATATTCATCCCATTATTCATGATTTATTTGACACATTTTGATGGAATACAAAGTTAACTGAAACAAAAGATGTTTTATTACTTAATATCATGACCAATAATTCAAATTTCAGTTAAAAAGAAAACACTTTCAATATTGTCATTATCCTCAGTAAAATTCTTCAAATGATTCTTAAATTTCTCATCACATTCTAAAAATGTTCTTGTTTTAAGGTTTAATAGAGGAATTTGTGAATCTATCATAGAATTATAGATATCAGATAACTTTCTGTTATAATTCATGATGAAAGTAAACGTAATTCAAAGACCTTAAGAAAAAAGTTAGGAGATCGTCCCAATATTTGATAAATACAAGTATGTCAAGTTATTGTTTTCCCTGTCTATAAAAACAATGTAAAGCAAAGAGACATCAATTTAACAAAAATATCTTAGAGCAGCAAGTGAGACCTCCTCACCTTTTGTTGCACATTGCAAGTGAGAAGGCTGGAAAAGGGCAGTAACAGCTTTCATTTGAGGGGGGTAAATGTGGCTTTGTTGCCGTCTCCCGCTTCATCTGGGAAGTCTGAGTAGATACTTCCAGACTTCCCTCTTCTTAGACCTTCTCTAACTCTGCTGAGGGAAGCATAAGGGGCTCTCAGGTCAGTGGTGAGGACATAGTCCTGGGCCTCCACCCGGTGGGACGTGCCTGGATCACCGGGTGGAGACGTCCAGGGGGCATCTGAAAAAGATGTCCTCAGTTGACTCCTTTCGTTTTTATGTGGGGGCGAAGCGGCTCTACTTTACCATTCTGCAGCTTTCTGATGTGTCTCTTGCCTTACACAGTTTAATACAATTGCTAAACTACTATACTAGCATGCAGTTGTTAAGGATCAAAACTACAACTTCCCAGATCAGAACTACAACTCCCAAGTCAGAGTATCAGATTACGGATGTGTTTGGATGCAGTCCATCTCCGATATTACATCCTCAAGCCGCAGCACCTTTAAAACCATCAGAAGACATTTTTCTCTTTCTCTTCCCCTGGACTCGGTCTGATGCAAGAAGGGAACCCAACATCCCAGCTAGACACCACAATTGCACATGGTGCAATCTCCAGAAACATGATCCATTTTATTTGTCGAAAGGGACCATATCCCTCTTTGAAGAAGCACTGAGCTGAAAACCCAGCGCAACCTTGCTGATATTGCCCATTTATACAATAGATGAGGAGTTTCTTGGCCCGCCAGATTTAGGGCCTTGGGCATTGATCGAGGCTAGACCAACTCTCAGGCAAAAAAGATTTTGGGCGCTGGCGGGTGGGGCAAGTTTACTAGGCTAGCGTTTATTGGTAATTATCAAAGACCACTGTCACACATCTCTTTGCTATATATAATATATGCTGCTAAGCTGATGGGCATCCTTTCAGTGCATCACAACAGCTGAACTAATGAACTGAATATTATCAACAACTCTTCATCATGTACTCCTTTGAACTCTTTTATTATTGATTATTTCATGTTGTCTTTGCTTATTCTTGTAGATCAGGGGTCGGCAGCTTGGCTCCAGAGTAACATGCGGCTCATTAATGCCCCCCTTGCAGCTCCCTGGAGCTACCGGTAATTCAAGAATGTATAAAAATGGAAAAAGATGGATTTTTTTGTATGTTTGAATTTGGTGTGCTGGATGTCAAACAAACATTAATTGTGTTTTTCAATGCTGTACACATTTGTATAATAAATAAATGTAAACAATAAATGTCAAATTTCTGCCAATGAAGATTTGTGTCATAGCCTGCAACACATGTTTGGGCGGGGTGCCAGGCAGGTGGCTGTTGTAAACAAAGTGGTGGGTGTGTCTTGGGTCATGGATCCCAAAGGGAAAAAAGGAATATAGCAGATGAGAACAGAGGATTCAAAGAAGAATGAACTGAATCATTTGCTTTCATTACCAATGTGGAAGGATCGTCTGCATTTTTGACTTGTTATGGGTAGTTGTCAGACAATAACAAGAGTAATTTGGAAAGGAATTTCCAAGGAAGGCATGCTAAATTTACAGCTGATCACAAAGTTTGGAGTGAGATAAAAAAAAAGAGCAATTGCAGAACTTCTTGATAAATTAAAGGAGCGCAAAGATAGATTTAAGAAAAGGATTACTTCTCCAAACTCCACTACTGCTGCTAGTTTTGTTGCAAGCATAGAAAACTGTCCATAGATCGAACAGGTAGCACTCTTATGCAAGTAGGTGAACTATCTTCCATTTTCTTCCCCAAAATAAAAATAACAATAAAAAATCTGGTTTCTTTATTGTGTGTCTATAATTTCATCAATGCACAAAAACCTAATACATTAATATTTTAATGGAATTTACACTTAAAGTACCAAATATGGTACAGCAGAGCAGTCACATGGTGCGACATTTGGTCCAGGATAACCATTTAATCATGAATACTTTTTGTATATTTAAGTGCCATCAGTTCTTTGCAGTTTGCATATAATAATACTGTAATTATCATATAATAATACTGTTGTTAGGAATCATCAGTAATTCTTGGAAGGGCCAAAATGCATCCCATGTTTCCAGTCTCCTCATTCTTAGCTTTATGCAGAAACTCAGGCTTTCCATCCAGTGAGCAGACATGAAAGCAAATGATCACTAGTTGTATAATCATGGACCTTATCAAATAATGGCACAGGTGGGTGTTTAGCAAATATGAGTTGGTCGTGGCTTCTCAGTCTCCACTATCAGTAAAAACATACAAATAAAGAAAAGATATTCGAGTATATTCGATAGCATTCAGACTTAAATCTAAAAGCCTTAGGCTGATGAATTGAACAGTTACTTTTTGACATAAATCATGAGCCAGTTTGGTACCAACCACATTCACAAGCTTATGATTAGACATCAGCTGTAAAATTTATATTTTTTTATGAAAAGCTCACACTCAATGATTCTTTATAAACACCACATGAGATGATAAGATGTCCGTTGTCCTGAAATTTTAGTAATACTTGAAGAGAAGATTTTAAATGGATCCTCCGTAAATCAGCCAAGGAATAATTTCAAAGTAAGATGAGAAAGGAAGGCTTATGTTATGGCCGAGAAAAGTCCTCAGTGTGGATCCTCCTGAAATACTGCAAGGGGGTATAAAATGACTGTATCCATGCCAAAGCAATTTCAGAGTCTGGTGGATATTGGTAAGACAAGTTGATCTATTTTTCTCTTTTTTTTTTACAGAAAGAAACAAGCTTTTCCCTGTTGATAAGAATATTCACATTGAATGTCTTTCATATAAGTTCCACTGTAATCCTTAAAAAAATGCTCTGATTAAATAAAATGATCAAATTTTCTTAATGTAAATAACAATATAAACTAAGACATGTCCTCAGTAACTTTGTCAGAGCTAACAACCATCATCATTTTATGTTAATCATTTTAGTTCGAATTTAAAAGGCTGTGTTATCCTGCCTTAAACTTAAAATCTGCAATAACATAAGAGGGTTTGAGAAAGTATTCTGCTCCAACACTTTTATAACATTTACACATTTAAATGCTCTCTATTTTTGAAACAATTCATTATTTTACCACCCCTAATTGCATGAAAGAAAATAATCAAACTTGGTAAAATTAAAATGTCCTCAAACATTTCCTTCATTCAAACATAATATATTTTCCTTATAAATTCTATTTTTTGCTTCCTTTAGTGTTTTTCTGCTCCCTCCAAAAATAGAGTGTGCTTCTGCAGTTTAAAGGCATACCTCTTGGAGTAGAAATTATCTACCGGTACATTCTATTAACAAAAATAATCTTTACATCAAACCACTAAAGCAATAGTCAATTTCTCCCACATACATGATACATGGCTTGCTGTAAGGCTTAAAACTAATAAAAAAGTATATTTTATCTAAAAAGAGCAAATAACTCCAATTTAAAAATAAAAACATTCGATAACAACATGGAAAATGAATTCCGACCATAAAGTAAAATTGGCCTAACACCTTTTCTTTCATCTCATAAATATCCATGAAAGAAACCGTGCAATAAGGAACTTTTCACCCAGATCACCTGTACTTTAAGGATACCTGTGCAGAAGACCAATCATTTCAGGCTTTGAAGTAGGACACAATTTTGACACAATGAAAACAAACCAACAGCATAGTCTGGTGTATTTCCTCTGTCTTACTGTAATTATGAGGGAAAGGCCATCATTGGAGCTCTTACAAAGAGAGAAAGCATAATTTCCTAAGCAGACAAGGATTTCTCCCAGGAAACCCAAGCCCAGTTATTAGGCTTTATAAGAACACAGGTCTAAATTGGTGATGAGTATAAGCATAGAAGATTATCAGAAACAACAGCGTACAACATGACAGAGTTATAAATATTAATCTGTAAAATTTAATATTTAATCTGCCTGTAACAGACAGCTGCAGACAAACACATACAAATAAGATTTTTTTTTTTTTTTCACAGTTTATTTTCAATTTGAATTTTTTATTAGTTGAGTTCCTATATAAGGTACTTTGCTGGAGAATTGGAATCTGAGAAAACTGAGATATAACCAAATGAACCCCATGCAACCCAGTCACACATACAAACAACATACAAGTTTATTAACATTTAGTTTTTTAATATTAATAATCTTGAGAAATGCTTTGACCTATTAGCTCTCCTATGCCCCAAAGCTACTCCTAGATTATAACATTTCCGTATAAATCTGCAACTTTAAAGACAGAAACATGCTTTTTTTGCTGTATAATCTTTAGCTAAAGACCTACACAAGTTCAAAGTGAAACATTTCAAGTCAAGCACACATGAAATTGTCTACCTGCAGCAACCCACTCTCCTCTTGAGCTGTGTGTTAATAACAAGCTGTGGGTTAATATGAGGGCAGCGGTAAACCAGAGTGAACCGCAGCCTACTGATTAGTCTGACTGGTCACAGTTATTAGTCTGCTTGTCATCTGGTCTCTGGTGGGATTTTTCCAGACAACTGCTGGCTTAACAGATCTAGAGCATTATGAAAAATAAAGCGATAGAAAATCATTTTTAAGGAGAAATATATGTGGACTTGTAATACCCAAGCAAACCCTTTTCTTTCTTCAATAAATTTGGTTCATAGTTTTATATCTAAATCCTTGGAA
>NW_015150674.1:611954-612447 GCF_000732505.1 Cyprinodon variegatus | reverse complement strand
AATTCAAAAAACGAAAACAATTGATAACCTTAACTCATTCAGCTGTACAGAAAGAGCAATAATATTACAGTAATTACCAGAGACCAAAAGTATGGAGAGCCATTTCAGTCAAAATTAAATAAATAAATAAATGGGTGAAACAAATAAAAAATGAGTAAAATAAATCAAAAAATGAAGAAAATGAGTGAAATAAATAAAAAATGTGTTAAATAAATAATTAAGCTTTTTCATTAAACCAATTTTTAATTTATTTATTTTTCATATTATCAATTTCCCAATTTCTCTTTTTCATTTATCTATTAGTCATTTATCCCTTTATCCATTTTCATTTAATTACTTTTCAATTTCCCTTTTTCATTAAGCCAATTTTTTTAATTTATTTATTTTTCAGATTATCTATTTCTGAATTTCTGTTTTATCTATTTTTCATTTATCTATTTTTCATTTGTCCATTTTTCATTTATCCCTTTATTTATTTACCCATTTTTCATTA
>NW_015150674.1:573083-611763 GCF_000732505.1 Cyprinodon variegatus | reverse complement strand
GACAAATGAAAAATAGATAAATGAAAAATGGACAAATGAAAAATAGATAAATGAAAAATAGATAAAACAGAAATTGGGAAATTGATAATATGAAAAATAAATAAAAAATTGGTTTAATGAAAAAGCTAAATTATTTATTTAACACATTTTTTATTTATTTCACTCATTTACTTCATTTTTTGATTTTTTTTACTCATTTTTTATTTATTTCACCCATTTATTTATTTATTTATTTAATTTTGGCTGAAATGGCTCTCCATACAAAAGAGGACAGATGTTTAAGTTAATCCAGAGGAGAAACTTTAGGATGAGGTAGAGTATTTTTTTTTTTTTGTAGAGAATTATATCAGATTTTTCAGAGTGAAATTAAAAATTGAATATTTAATCTGCTCAAACTACTGTTGAGCTTACAAAACATTTATATGTGCACTCTTTGTTACAATTTCACTTTTTTTTTCTTTTTTTTTAGCATGCATCCGTAATCTGGTTCTATCAACAGATTATCTATCCTTCATTAAATTGAGAAGATATTTTCTTAGATTAATTATTAGTTGTTGTCATTTAACATAATCAACAACCTATTGTTGGTTTTTAAAGCTCTGCTTCTGGTCCACAGGTGTTACTTTGCCCTTGCCCCTTAAAATCTGTCTTTATTTTTTCATAAAACAGTATTTGATATGGGTTTTTTTTTTCTGAGTTTTACACTTCATGATAAAAAGTTTTTTTTTCTTTTTTTTTTTTATGTGGCTCTAGGCCAAAGCAGTTCATCTAACACAAAGAGCATCACACAGAGCACAGTGTGAAGTCTAAAAGCAAACAGCCCATCAACCTGAGTCAGCACTAAAACAAGTCCTCAACTCGACAGCACAAATCCTTTTTTGTCCTGTTCTTTTTCTTGACAATCAAAAAACTTTTTATTTCCCCAGAGCAAGTACACTGAAGACCTCTGTATCATCAAAGTGGCTAGCACACTTATTGGCACTGTGTGTCAAGAAGCTAATTAAACTAGTCCAGAGAATATCCCTGGTATTACAATATTTTATCTGTCATAATGTAACATATCTCATGATAAAACCTTATTAGAATATATTAAAGGCCTGAAGCCATATCTTTTCATTAGGTTACATCGGGTGTGTTTCAAAAGACGACGATTGTTAATCCTCTGAGAAATGTGCTAGTAATAACCTTAAGATATTCTGCATGTGAGAGTAGACACAGAGGAAGGAGGACTGATGGTCAAATCATCCACACAAAATAAAGTTGTCCTTTTTTTCTGGAGACCTGTCAGCTAAAGAGGAAATTAAAAGCGAACAAAACTGTTTTCGTTGTCTCATAAATTGAGGACCTATCAAACTGGCTTTAATGCACCTACCATTGCAGCTTAATTCTCTTAAGCACCCTCAGGACCTACAGTGCTTTAATTATACAGACAATAACTGACGCTCAACAGCGGAGCATTAATTCAGCATACCATCAGAGGAATCTGACAGATCTTATTATTATCCTGTTGTGAGTTGGGTTTTTTTTCTGCATTGCAATCACTGTTATGTGAGAGATTTTGTTGTGGTTTAATTACTTGATTCTTGCTTGTGCCACATACTCTGGGGTTACTTTAATTGGAACCAGTGGACCTTTTGAACCAGAACCATTTATACAGCCCCTTGAAAAATGATCCATAATCGTTAAACAGCTTTGCATTTTGTCCTGTTTAATCCAAATGAAAAAAAAATTCTACATGTTTGTATTTACATTGGGAGTTGATGTCACGCCACTATAAAAAATAGATGATATTCAATAGTCTTTTTGTTAAGAGCATCCAATTGTTAATAGTGTTTTCTGCAGTTAGAGTTGCTGATCTTTTGGGATTTTTCTTCACCAGTTTTGCACATTCTGGCAATAAATATTCATTTGTATTCTGCTTTATGTAATGGGTAAAACTCAGTCAAACTGCATGAAAAACTTGTTCAACACAGCTTCTCAGTTAGATTTGGGTTTTACTGAGAACCTGATCCATTCTAATACATACATATTCTTTGAACTAATCTATTCCCAAACAGCTCTTGTATGTTTTTTGTTTTTTTGTCCTACTAGTAGATGAATATGTATTTTTTTTCCTTTGTTTTGTATTAGCTCTATTTAAATCCCAGCTTTCCTGTTCTGCTAAAAATCCCACCATCCCCACAGCATGATGCTGCTGCCATCATGTGTCACAGTAGGGGATGTGTGTTCAGGGTGATATCTATTCTTAGTTTCCCTCCAAATAAATCTTTCTAGTGTCTATTTTAATCTTAATCTGTCAGAAATACTCATTTCAGGTCCATGGGGTTATAAACATTCTTTGTCATCTCCCATTCTTTGACCTTCTATTATGCATTTGGCTGAGATGTTCAGAGCTTAGCCCAACTTTAACTGCAACTTTCTTCTTGATCTGTCAGCTATGTTGTATGGTCCTTATGATCATGTTGGCTCCCCAATGTTCTCTGACAAACCCCTGAGAATAACCATTTGTCATCATGCTGCAGAGTGACACCATGTAAAGAATTTAATTGGAAAAAACTATTTTGCAGGTTGCTGGAAGCCTTTTGGTCATATGTTATTCCAGGTGTTTCACAGATCATTTGATTAGACTTTTCTTTATACTTCTGAAAGCAGAAACTAAGTTTTCATTGCATCTGCAACTTTTTTTTTTTTTTTTTTTGTAAATAAAGCCAATCTTAATTAATTTAGTCCATTCTGCTTTGGGAACAAACATCTGGATTAATACATTTTTTCATACAAGCTCCAGGCCATTCAGTTATACTGTACTGTAGTGTCAATCTACTGTGACACAGCAGTAGTGTGGGTATATGATAGTGGATATACACTACATGTTGGGAAAGCTGATTAGAAGACTCGAAGAGTCTGAAGTTTTCACATGGACTCCAAATGTCCACAATGTGATTGGTTTTGATAGAACCTTGCAGGAAAACTCCATTCTGCAATCAAGTGTTCCCAGAGTCTATTGTTAATGTGCAAGTAACCAGCAGCCTCCTAGCACCACAGACAGAATAAAGAAGATTAGAGCTATATCTCTTCTCCTGCAGCTCCCTGTTCCCCTTACTGTGCTCCACACTATCCACTATACAACCTTTTTTCAGTATTTGCAAAGAATTACATTCCATCAGCAGGACTGAGTGTACTCCATCTAACCAACTTCTCACCTGAACTAATGCCAAGAACAGAAAGAAAGATCCAATACTTAAAGCCCAAAGTCCACGTTTATGAAGCCTGTACAACAAAAAGGATATACAGTTGGAGTATTGGGTTTTGGGTTTTGTTTTTTCCCCCCAAATAACTGAATATAGTGATAAAAACCATAAGAACAGAATATGAACATATTATTGGAAATCAGAAGGAAAGGAAATGCCAACATAATCCACAGCCAAAGTGTGTTTCAACACAAATATACTAAGCTAAGTGTACTTCCTTAGTGCCTTACTTGCAAAGACAAAGGACCTGGTTTGAGGGTAGGTTTTTTTAGAGTACCCTAGGACTGCTTAAGGGACAGGATTGTGTCCAGTGGTGGCAAAGATGACTACAAAGATATAGTTATTTTATTCCTGTCAGGATCTGGGGATGTTGTAGTGTTTTTCCGTCACTGTTCTGAGCACTGGGTGGCAACTGTACTGTATGGTGTTGTGAAGAGGAGGCTAAAATAGTACCTCATTGTACCTTTTTCCATCTGGTCATCAGGACAAGAGGAGCTAGCTGCCACTAAAGAGTATCCTGTGCAGTGCCTCTAGCCCTCCGTGTAACCGTCAAGTTGTTTTGTGTTTCTGAAAGGTTACCTGTTCCATGTTATGCTGTTTTCCTGAGATCTTCTTTTAAAGAATATCCCATTGGATTGCCTTAAACTCCTTGGATTTCTTACCCACATACAGCATTAAAATACATCTGGATGTCAGGACTACATGACTGGAAGACCTCCAGGCTCCTATTCTCAAATTTCTCCTGTAGAACGAGTCCACCTTCTGGTCCCACTGCTCCAATGATCATTCTCTCATGCAAAGAAAAAACACTAAAAAAAAATCCAGGATCTTTATCTCCTGCAACAGTAAGACTATTCATTCATTAAATATGAAAACCTCCAGTTATTTAACACAATCTCCACTTCATCAATGAAATCCTCAGAAATCATCATCATTAACATCATCATCATCATGATTATTATCATCAATAAAATCATCATCAATAACAGCATCATCATCAACATCTTTCACATCAATCAAGATCATCAACATAATCACCAGTAACAACATTATCAATCAACAACATCAACATCAGCATCATCACCAACACCATCATAATCATCGGCATTAATATAATTTTCAGCATCAACATAGTCAATCTACAACATAAGCATCATCGTCATTATCATCAATCAACAACATCATAATCATCATCAACACCAGCATCAAGATCATTAATCAACAACATGATTATCATCAACATCATCATCAGCATCATCATCATCAATCCCCAACATTATCATCTCAATCATTAGCATCATTATCATCATCAATCAACACATTATGTGTCATAATCACCATCAAGATCATCAATCAACATCAGCATCAAGATTATTACTCAACCTCATCAACTACATCAGCAGCATCAACACCATCATCATCAATATCATCTTCAACATCGGCATCAACATCATCAATCAACATCATTATCACCACTAACAACATTATCATCATTACCTTTTTCATCCTTCATCATCAACAAGCAGGTAATACTGTAAATTATTAGACTTTTTCTCCTGCTCTGCTGAGTGTTCTCTTGCACGCAGGTTAGAAACTTTGAAAAAAACATGACAATAACTGTTCATTTGTCACAAAAGATAGTTTTAAGATGTTGCAAGCAAAGCAAAGCTTCATCTAAACAGTGAGTAAGAATAATGAGGCTACTTTGAAACCTGCTGTTAAAGTTTTCCGAGCAGCAGGGCTCCATGCTGATAAGTCGTGCTGGCCCATGCCTGCAGAATCGGGCTTTCCCCTTTCCCGTTATCTGTTCGTGGGAGCTGAACATCAGTTATAAAGCAAGAGTAGTAAATACACATACAAAACAACTTTTTTAACATGTTCAAGTTTTAAAATGTTCAACTTTTTTAACTTTTTAAGCTATTTTCTATTTCTAGACTGTTTTACAGTAACTGTTCTTTCATATTATTTATTCCGCTTAGGAAATGTTCTTGCATGTAAATTCTAATGTATTTAAACAAATCAGCATTACTTTTAGTTTTACATTATAATACACATTTCCTAAACATTTGCTTCCTCTAAAAACCTTATTTGATTGAGTTTCATTTCTTTTGCCATTTTAAAATGTTCCTGGTTTTATGCAGATAAGACGTTGGGAGTGATACTTTTCACCCCCATATCCTGCTATCATCTACCCCACTGCCCCATCTTATTTCGCAGTACATTATATAAATATTTGGTTACAGTTAGATGGTCAACATATAATTCTTTTGTACTTTCCCAATGATAATCGGCTGTTTTGTTGTTGTTCTAAAAAACCTTAAACATTTCTGTTCCCTTTTAGATTTTTGTGTTTGCAATAGATGCTAATATGGTGATGCATTATGTTGTGTGCTGATAGACCAGGCAGTGTTTTCTCCTCTTGTTGATCCTGCCTGTCACTTCAGATGAAAGTCCATAAGCTTTGCATATGTTTTTTAGCGTTTTTTTAACTGTGATGAATCTAAACACTTGAGGTATTATCCTTTCTTTAATTGCTTTACATTTAGCATGATGTGCTTTAATGAGATATTTTGAACTACTACATACTGAAGTAAAGGTTTGTTTGTTTCTCTATTTAATTGTTTTTTTATTTAATAATTTTGGTAGTAGTCATTAAACTGTTTTAAAGAAAATGTGTTTCATCACAAATTTTTCAGGATTTAGTTTTTGAGAGTAATTACTTTTTTCACGCAGGATCATCAGGTTGATATGGATAGCATTATTTCCTCGTAAAGCATTATTCAAAGAGGGATTTTTGTATCTTTATCTGATGAAATTGGTTTTATAATCTGAAACATATAAGTGTGAAAAAATCTTGTTTTTACTAGATTAAATTGGCTTGAGTTTGTTTATTTAGATTGTAGCTAACGTAGCCTCCCACATAACGTCAAAATGCCTCTATAATTTGCCACAGAGAATGTCAAATAAGTGTGTTGTTCATCGGAGAGATGAAAAAGATCAAGCTTTAGAAAACCTTTCAAAGGTGTCAGACAATTCAGAGGATTATCTGTCTGTGCTGGAAATAGAAAAAGGTCAGTGAGCTGCATAAGCACAAATTTAATAAGGATGCAAGATCTGGAAACTCTGGATTAGAACAAGAAACATAATGACTGCCTCTCATCCATCCCCAAACGTTTGGCTGCTATACAATGTCCTGTTTTATTTCCTTTAAATAAATAAAAAAGATAAAATGATCAGTAAAATGATCTGTAGTAGGAGTGTGTTGTTTTTTATTGTAGAGGGCAATATCGCCCTCCTTTGGTAGGAGAATGGTAGTGCACCAAGAAAGAGCTGAACGTGAAATGATGGTTTGATTGTCATATAAAGGTCACTGTGATATATCACGACTTAAAGGTGAAGTGTCTGAGAGAGGAAAAACCTGTTTGTAACAGATTCTGTATTCATCTCATCTTTATATATACAGATATGCCCTAGAGAAGGAAAAAAAAGGTAATTTATCCAATGCAATTCAAAAATACTTCATTGATACATATGGAAAATTTACTTTTATTAGTTAAGATTCTAGAGGAGGTCCTAGAGCAGAACTGGTCTTAGCAATTATCTTCTTGATTTTTTATGATACTGTAAAATAAATTTGTGTTGAATATAAACACAATCCAGGAAAATAACGTAAAAAATATATATATATATTTCTGATAAGAGATCAAAATTATTTAGAATAAAAAGGGTAAACAATAGCAAGTGCAACACAAAAAAAAAATCTAAAGGAATGCAGCCAAAGATTTTGGTCAATAAAGTGTGCACTTATGCCAGGAAGTAATTCATCAGCTGAACTATTTAGAACAAGAGAACATTGCAACAAGAAACAGAAGCTTTGATGCAGGAGAAAATTCACTCAATCAGAGTACAAATTTTTATCTTTGCCTTTCTGGGTAAAGAGTATATATATATATATATATATATATATATATATATATATATTTTTTTTTATTTTTTTTATATTGTTTTCTCAACAACACAGTAAAGGACCTAAGCTTCCTTAGGAAGCACAGTCTGCTCTTTCCCTAAAAAGAGCTAAAAAGAGGAATTTATACTCTTCCACATGTTTCTCTCTGTAATTTACAATCCTCTCCCCTTGTTTTTTTCACAGGATTAAACGATTGTTTCCGCACAGGGCCACAAAGCGGCCCACGAACTTCCTGTACTCATCTCTTGTGCTCTCTGATGCATCCAATGACTGCAGAGTCATCCAAATATTTCAGGACTGTCATGCACTGGCAGTCAGAGGTGCACAAAGATAAAGAAATGGTGAGAGTACTTTCCCCTGTGGTGCTTCTTTGCTGCTGACAACTTGATTAGACAGTTGACCCTTCAGTCTCACAAACTATTGTCTGTCTGTCAGGTAGTCTTTGATCGGGGCGATTGTTGATGCCTCCACCCAAGTTTTCTGGGGTTTCTGACAATGTAAGTCAGAAAAAAAGGGAAAATATTAAATGCACAAGAAAAAATCTAACATAATATTCATGCATGTGTATGACGGCATGTTCATCTCCAGCTCCAAGAATATAAACAAACTAAAGGAGGTCCTGATAACTGTTTGTTTGCCCGATTTAGTAGACCAACTGTGTCAGGACCTTTATGATGTGGAAATAGTTCTATAGCTACTGAGGACTGTGTGTTGAGTTTATTTGTTATTTTTAACACATTCATTTCTTTAACATTCAGTTTTATTAAATTATTTTGATCGATCAGTACTTTTGTCATTAACTGCAATTTTTAAAGTAACAGTAATAAAGTTTTCTTGGCTTAAAAAGAATCAAAATCCCAAAACAAAACAAAAAATTTTGCAGGTATTAAAATCTTACATTGTTTTTGGTCAATTTTGTTGGAAAAATAAAATAAAATGTACATGTCACAGTATCAAGTCATTTTAAATAGAACGATTCTTAAGAAAAGGTGAGCAAACTTTTGCTTCCAATGAGTCTTTCTCTTTTTGAATAATAAAAAAGAAATACTCGTTTATCCCTCAAATGAGCCAAAAAAATAATAATAATTAAATCCCAAACTTAAGGAGGCATTTACATCAGAACAAGGAAGACAGAAATTTTAATATTGAACAACATCTGTACCTGACAGTACAGATGTGATCTAGGGCCAGTGAGTAATACTTCTGGAGTGTAATGTAGTTTTTAAACTGTAGTTTTATTATTATGTTTTAATCACTTTAATGTGAGTAACATAAAATGGTCAAATTTACTGTCTTAAATCAAAGAAAAGGCACAAGAAATAATAATGAGACAATCTCTTATTCATTCTTTTTTATTAAACACTTAATCCTTTCTGTACATTAAAACCATGTAATGAAACAGTCTGGAGCTCTAAGCTTATTTTGTCTGGAAACATTTTTCTTCTGGTATCAGAAGATCACAAACACAAGTGTCTCGCCATAGAAACAAGACTCCCTTTATTGAGAAGTTAACGCTGACAACTAAAACTAATAACAATTACGATGTGAAAGACAGTAAGTTGGTTTCAATCACATTGCTGTTATAAAGGAAGAACATAAAATTAGCCTTTCTCACATAGCAGGTTCAGTGCATGTAAAGGTGCACCCTTATTGTTCATTAGTAGGTAATAAGAATCTACTTTGAATTAAGAATCGGGGCAAAAAAAAAAATTCACAAACGCTTTACACACAAGGCAAAAAAATATCTATAATTTTAAGAAAGAAAAATGAAAATAGTGTCTAGATGTGCACGTTTTAGTGGCTTACAGCTGTGAATGCAGCAATACATAATTTAATAAAGATTTTAAGGTTGATGAATATAAATAGTCCAATTTTTGTATTTACAAAAAAATTATTTCTCTTCTTGTACTTCAAACAAATGCTCTACTGTACTTTATTCTGTTCTCACACTGAATCTTATAAAATATATTGAATGTTGCAGTTTATTTGAACAAACTGGAGCAGGAACTGTGGCATTTTGTGCATTTCTGCTGTGTGACAAAGGCCAGTGATTGTCAGTGGAAATTAAAATGCATTAAATTGAGAAATCAGGTGATAACCAACCATAAGTAGCAGCTGAATAATGTCTTAAGGCAAAAAGTTCTAGATGAAACAGTAATAGAAGCTGCTTTAAGTCAACACCGCATCAAAATTTCCCCTAAAACCCTTATCAAACATTAAAGCACTGCATGTTTCTATTTCCTAAAAACCCAGCAACGATTGGCATCGCCTTTTGTCCCCTTTGCAAGCATTCCGTACCAAAATCTAACAAACCTGGTCCAACGTATTTTCAAAAGCCTTTTACCAGATTACTTTATAGAAAAAATAAAAACATACTCTTGCTGTATTTAGATGTTAAACAACACAGACTAGTGCTATCTCTGCAACAGGCAAACCAAAATCCTTTGTCAGTTTGCTCCTTGGTTGAAGAGAAATGGTTATCCATTTTCCTCAATGTTCATTGGCTGTCTGGAAAGACTTAATCGTTAATTCGATACAAAATTAATGAGCTAAAGAACATCAAACACTGAAACAATGAGTTGTGAAAAAGAGCTTTGGATTCAAACATAGAGCTACATATGAACATATTTACAGCATCAACTTCTTCCTAACAGAAACATCTAAAAAGCAAACAACAAAACAGATACGTTTGAAGGCAGTTCAGACAATAATTGCACAGTTTAGTGATAGTAGAGGCCTTAAAATCAGACTTATCTGAAATATTAGGTCATAATGTTTTAAAGTCATAGTCTAAGTATCCAATTATCTATACAGGGAGTGTGGTTAAGGTTAAGCAAACATTTAAACAGGTGTTACCAGAGATTATCGCTATACTGCATGAACTATGAGAAACACTTAGCTACACTTGACGTCTTATTTAGTAAATATTATCATATTATGTTACCATTGGCATCTAAACACATTTTGGCACAGTCTAAATACATCCAGTAAAATGTTGATGCTGTGGAGGCTGAAAGGATCCTGATGCCACTACAGCCCAAAGAGGCTTCCCTGTTAAAGTCCTTTCAAGTAACCTAGGAAAACTTCTGGGTATTTCTTAACTAGATAAAGATTGAAGAAATATTTAGAAGTAGTGTTCTAAAGTTGAACGGGAAGCATATTGGTAAGATAAAGTCTCTTTAGTTCTGGTGCAATCCTAAATCACATTACAATCATCTTCAACAGGTGAACATATGGTGTAAATACAAATGCCATTATTATTATTATCTTGCAATACTTTCTAAAAGTTTTTTTGTAAAAACCCATAACATCATTATGTTTTATTGAGATTTTATGCAATAAACCGCCTCATAAAAGCATAAAAAGAACAGCAAAGACTCCCGTTCATAAGAAAGCAAACAGGTTTGTGGTAACTCTGGAGGAGCTGCAGAGATCCACATGTGAGGTGAGGTAATCTATTGACAGGATAACTGTTAATCAGGGACCCACAAATCTGGACTGTACTGTATGTACAAGCGACAGAACAAACATTTTGGAAAGGGCAATAATCATATGAAAGTGGAATCCAACTGTTTTACCTAAATGGAAAAATAAATATATGAAAAAAAGATAAAACGACGGTAACACCATGGTGTGGAGGTGTTTTTCTTCAGCAGATGGGTGGAAAGCTTTTAGACTTCTTTAAAAGCTGGTTTGAGTTAAAAATGGGGCAACACAGGAAGACAACCTGTTAGAAGCTACAAAAGACTTAAGACTGAACTGGAGGTTTACCTTCCAGCGAGGTGAACCTAAACACAGACCGAGCTAAAATTGTATGGCTTAGATTAAGGTATGGTAATAAACTAGAATTACCAGATTCTAATCCAGTTGGCAGTCTTTGGAAGCTGCTGTTTATAGATGTTTCAAATTAAATATGTCTGAGCTTGATTGGCTGACAAATTGAAAATGGGGCCAAACATCTCATTGCCAGATAAGAAAAGCTGGTAGAAAGACAGGCTAAAGGACTTGCAGCTCTTACTGTAGCACAGGTCCAACAATGTTTTGACTGAATAGTGCTGCAAGAAAACGTTTTTTACATTTTCTTTTTAAAAAAAAATTAAACCACATATTCTTTTCACTTTACAACTGTGCAATACTGTGATGGTCTATCACATTAAACCCCTAAAATGTATAAAACGCAGGGTTCAGATGTAAAAATACTTTAGTAATGAACTATTTAACCAACACTCCTCAGGGTTATGAATCTGCATTTATACTTCTTAATCGAATCATTCAAGGTTTTATTACTTTTACTAGTAATAAAAGATCAAACTATAATGTTTAGGATACATTGAATTATTTTTTTTTATAGAAAGCTTAGCCTATAAGGACAAATGTTAGAAATAATTTGGACAAATAAGATTTTTTGGTGTAGTAAATAAACACAATAGGGGTTTATGTTTGTTTTGGTAATTCAAACAGTACTAATAAATCCCAAATAAACATATATATAAACATAGGCTCTCAGGGGCAACCAACAATAACCTGATGGAGCTGTGCTATTCAAATCAAATAAATGTTATGAATAAAATTTGAGTAGTTAACTTGGTGGGTAGTAGATCTAATAAACAACACTTGTGAAAACGACCAGCTGTTTCTAAGCTGATGTAAAGAAATGTAAGCCAGCCTCTGCAGAACCTCAGTCTCTACTCTAGATTTTGACACAGCAAAAGCAGGCATTTAACTAATATATCATTTAAAATTATGTTTCTTTAAAAATAACATATGCACAAATAAACCCTAGAAACAAAAACCAACAGGTGGCAGGTAGAATGTGCTTTTTCTGTAATTTTCAGTAGAGGGCAGTGTTGAACAGCAGGATATGCCTGCAGCTGAAATCTAGCAGGGGTAAAGGTTATGGAGGATATTCTTGAAAAGTTTATTCCCATTGAAACTTCTACTCTGTTTCCCTTATGATTGTTTATAACCACGCTGCGATGAAAGGCTTTGTATGAAGACCTGTAACATTCAAATTCTGTCAGAACCAGAAATAAAAAACAGAAATTCAGTTTCTTCATTTGTTTTTCCTTTTTTTTTCTCCCCACTTTATATCTGGAACAGACCTTTGAGTTTGGTGAACAGGGTTCCTACAGTTTCCCTTCTTAAGATATAATAGGTATCTGTAGGTTGAACTGTTTATTAAAATCCCCATCCAAGCAGAACTTTGTTGCAACTTATCCCCGTTTGGTTTGGAGAAGTTTGATGTTCTCGTCTAATTCCTCTGCTTTAGTTTCATACAGGTTTGTTTCGGCAGCACTCGTCAGACCTGCTCCTCTTCCATCACCTCCATGACGATGGTCCTAGGGCCGGTGAGGATCAGGTTGCTGACGGTCCGGTAGTCGTGGGAGAGGACGTTTAGGCCGTTCACAGATACCACAAACTGACACACCTGGAGGTGGATGAAGAGACACTTAAAGCAGGTTTTAGGTTATGGTTCATTTAAAATGACAATGAGGTAAACTAATTTAGGACTCATATCATAAGAACATTTTTAACAGTAGTGACCAAATTATGCTTTAGAGAGGGAAGACATAAACTGAGATAAAAGGCTGTGGTGGTAATGCTTTGCTGGAGAAAAAGGAGGGTTAGTTTCATTCTGTCAGATTATTAGATCATATTCTAGCCTGTAGCATTTATTTTTGTTTATGGTTTTGTGTAAAAACATGTGTTATTAGTCAGTGCAGCCAGTGAAAGCATCCTACATTTAGATGACATCATCAGAGTAATCCTTAGTGACACAACACTTCTTTTAAAGCCACAGAGATCTTGTTGCATGGATAGTAACCAGCTGAGCATCGAGCAGAGCAAACCTTTCAGTGAGCAGGCATATAGAGTCATTACTGTTATCAGCAATGAAGTTCTAAGAACATGACAGACACACCCAAACCACGCTGCTTATACCTGGGACTTATCATGATATTACCAAAGCTCCAACAAAGCAGTGACTGATAGCAAGATGACTTCATGCATTTAAAAAACAGCTTAGATAATGCTCTGTGTTTGTAAGTATAGCTTTAAAACATATAAATATCAATTACATACAAAGAGAGAGATAAAAACCTTGTTATTATGTCCTCCTGTATAAAAGCAGAGCCTTAAGCTACACTGCTGACAGTCCGAAATGTCCGAGAAGCTTTTAACAAATTAAACAGACAAATCACACCTTTCTATGGACCGTAAGCTTTTTCCCTGTGATAGATCTTATATACTAGATGTGTGTGATTGTTTTTCCTTCTGTGTGAGTCGGTAACTGATTTATATTTCAAATATCTGGTTTTCAAAATGGAATTTTTTTTCCCAAATGGATGCATTAAGTATCTTATGTTGTGCAAAACCTCAGGTCTAAGACTCTTGTAGAAGGGCAATGGGACGGAATGACCGGTATACCTGAGAGGGAAGAGAGCGTATTGGTGCTGGGTTTTTCCTCAAGGTTCAGTTGGCCTATGAAAACATATTAAAGAAAACTACTTTCTTGTTTCTCCTGAAGGAACTGAGTGCAGAAAAGAAACCACTCAGAAGAGACAGGAAGATGATATCTCAGCGCAGGCGCTGGTTCATCTACTTGGTCCAGTTGCCTTTTTGAGCCTGGATGGTTCGCTTAGCATTTCTAAGCAGCTTTAAAAAAAAAAATAAAAAACAGCCAAAAATGGATGAAAAACTGCATCCTATGAAGCATGCTAAAACAGTCTCTTCTACTGCTGTTTCCTCCCAACCTGTTTAACTATCTCTAAACACATTCCTCTTGGACTCTCCCCCTGCTGATGTTTTTTTTTTTTTTTCCTAGCTCTGGGATTATTAGCGTTGGCAGGGGCCCAGCTTGACTTTACAGCTCATTGTAGCAACAGTTAAAAATCAGTTTTACACGTTGAAGGAAAAGCTAACCATTCACAACAGAGCTAATCAGGGCATAGAGGAACTGAGAAAAAAGAGTCCGTGAGCAAAAATAAATAAATGCTCCCCTACAAACCAGCAGGAGATCTTAGTTACTGGAGAGGAAGGAAGTTTAGACCAGTTTTAATTTTATTTTGGGCCAAAACTTCAGCATGTAGACAGATAAAATGAAGGGATATCTGTGACTCCACAGATGGATGTTATATCAAGTTTCAATTCTTAAGACTGTGGTGTTTTTTTTAACCTGGTATGTAAACTAAAGTGCACAAGCTGTGTTTTTTACTGAGAGATACAAAAGCAAACCTCTGCGGGTAGCTGGGATTTTGCAGAAGGTTTCCTGGAAACCTTGAAGTGACAACAGGAATCCAGGGGAGTCTCAACAAGAGTGTTTACCAAAATGTCAAACTCTAACCTTAGCAGGCAGCCAGATCCACATTGTCCTCGCAATGCAGTTTAAGAAAGACAATCTGTATTTGATGTGACAGTTATTACACTGGGGTTAAAATGTTTTCACATTTTGCACTAAAATGACTGCAGCAGTCTTGTACACATTTACTAGCAGGGTGTACAGTTCAGTACACGCTGAAATACCTGATGAACCAGACTGACATGACTTGGAAGACCCAGTGGTGGGTGATTAACCTGACATAAGAAAATCCTGTTAATGATTTTACAACCTGCAGCCATAGATCAGTTCTTTCTATTAACCTCCTTCCTGAGCTGTAATGCCATCACTTTACAAGTTTCAAAAATCCTTCCCTGAATTGGACAAATCATTACACATCACTGAGCTTGCGGTGCAAACAAATAAACCTTTGGGGCTGTTGCACACAAGCAGAGTTATCTGTCAGTGTAGATGCAGTGGAGAGATTTACTTCTTATGGTCTGATCTTTTGAGACAGATTGTATGGAAGCTAATTTCTGCCACACATAAAAGAACAAAATGGGATAGTCAACATGATAAATGCCATTTTAAATCAATACGCTAAGTTTCAAAGTCACTGTTCTAAGATGAAAAACAAGTGTTTACTCAAAATAATAATGCTTACTTAAAGTTATGAGAATTTCAAGTAAACATTTATCTTTAAGTTATGAGGATTTCAAGTAAACATTTATCTTTAAGTTATGAGGATTTTAAGGACACACTTATCTGGTAAAAAAATTAAGATTAAAAGTCAAGACTACATGTTTTAAAGCCAATATTTGCCACACAAAGTAAACATTTTGACTTTATAAGTAAAAATATTGATTCCAAAAAAACCTTATTTATAATAGTAGACTAAAAGTCAGGATATCCAGTTTCATAATAATCAGTAATTAAGTAATACATCTGAATTATAAAGTTGTATTTTTGAAATCTTAAACTGTCATTATGGGTTTAAAAGCTAAACAATAACATGCAATATTAGTCTTCCATTTCAAAAGGAAGGTTCAAAATTTACAATTCACAACTATGAGACTCAAAAGCAGAGTCATGATAATGAATCAATATTATAAATTAAAGAGAAAACTCTTATTAACCTTGATTTACCAATTCAAAATTAGGACTTTGCATTTTATAATGTTCACTTTCAAAATAAAAGTAAAAAAACAGGACACTGGTCCTTTAAAGTGGCAGGACTTCACTTTTATAGAACTGCTATAGACTCACAAGGACTTTTCTAAAATCAGCAGTGAGGAAACACATTAGAAACAACACAGATAATATTTCCATGGTAATAACATAGTAATAACATCACTAAAGGAGAACTAATAGCTTCCTCTTTCCGTGCAGGGACTAAAACTTCACCTTCAACTTAATGTTTCTCACCAATTGAAAATGAACCAATTAAAAATGCTTTTGACAAATTGTTTTTTTTTTTCTTTTCTTTAAATGTTGAGTCTAAAACTCCATATGCTGAATCCCCAGAATTCTTTGCTTCAGCCCCTGTTGACCTATTTTCATTTCCAGTCAAGTCAGCAGAGCTAATATTACCATGTTTAAATCTCTTTTCTTTTTTGTTTTTTTTTCCCTTTTGACAACACAAATCTCTAACCACTGTCCTTGCGATGTTCCCTTTGTGGAATGAGGCCACAGAAACTGTTCCTTTTTTTTTTCTACTGCTGTCCAACTTCTTCCAAAACATTATTTCTAAAACAATAAAATCCCCCATCTTTACACTAATGTTTTAATCTATAAAATTAAGGCAAAATGTCTCTCCACTAAGTAATGTTAAGCTTTAATTGGTGGATTTTACAAACAAATGTTTGAGGTTAATCTTAGACTCAGAGATATTTTTCTCTTTAAAGTGAAACCGTAAAGTTGCTAAATGTCAGGTAATCATCCATGCAGAAAGATGATAAATGCAGATTCTAATGCATACCTATTGACCAGGGCAGGTTCTAGACAAAGGTACATGAGGGGGCATGCAGAAATGTGAAGGGGGCACCTTCATCCATACACATTATGCATTATACACCTTATCCATAACTGTTGGACTTGTGTTTACTTCATGTGGTTGAAATAATAGATAAATAGATAGATAAAAGATGTGTATTAGCCGAGGTGTCAGTTTATGGAGCAATCTTGACAGTGAGAGAAAACAGTTTAAACCTTTTTCTGCATTTAAATTACATTTGAAAATGATGATGAATCAGTACACCATTGCCTAAGCTCATGATTAATTGTTTATCTTTTTATTAACTTTTTTGTGTATTTAAATCTTCTATGCAACGGTCCTCTGAGGTTGGGAGCCAATTTTCTATTTACGTAAATATGGGGAGAATAAAAGGTTTTACTTTTTTATGCTCCTTTTCATTTATGATTTCTCGTAAATGTTACATGAGATATTTATATTTATGACCGAGTGAATGAAATAAATAAATACGCCACATCCAACTTCACAAAAATGGACTGCACTTTCTCAGGCCTCTACCCTAAAACAAGCCTTGTTTGGCTGCCCTGCCTAAAGTAAAACTCCTGCTAGTATAGCTCCTATGGCCACTGAGGCATGCAAATCCTTATTTCAAAGAGAAATTAACGAATAATAAAGTAGGACAATAAGATATTCTTTATCTAAGATTGAACAACCAACACACTATTTATCTTATTGGATGGACATCATGCATTTCAAACGAATTAAGCCTAATAACAACAGAACATTGGTATCAATAGTAAAAAAAACACAAAAACACTTTCTCAAACCGGAATAACAAACAGTAACTTTTCTTTTTGTTTGTTCTGTTTCTTTTAAAGTTTTTTGTAATATTTTTTGTTTTTGTTGTGCTGCCATTCAGTTCAATTTCAGTTGGACAAAACTGGCAGAGATGGTGTTAGGGTTATTATGGTTGATCCTGTCTCTGTACATATGTGATTAAAGTTTCCACTAACACGCTCACATTTGGAAAGGAACAACAAACCATTGATAGGACAGAGAGATGTCATATTTGCTTCTGTTTTTATAGTTAACTATTTAAAAAGTCTCAAAACATAAATATCTATTAAGAATTTCATGGGACTTTTCTGCTTCCTCAAAGTTACCACCTAGTGAGGAAGAACTCTGACATTGTTTGCTCTTCAGGCTCATTTGCATACTGAATGTTGATTGGTCGTTTCTTTAAAGGAAGGGTTTAGGCTCTCAGCTGAGTGAGATGACAGCCTGACAAGAACTTCACTAAAATATACAGTTATTTTTAGCAGGTTTGATTAGATGGGACATTACCCCCTCGTGTCTTAGCATATAACCAGCCTTGCTGTCCACCATCATATCATGACCATTCACAGACCAAAAGTTCTTTTTTTCATTTAGCATGTTTTCCCTTAGAAATCCCCCTCCTCCTGACTTGACCACATATCCATCAAAACATTGTTTGCAATAAATAACAGTGCTCAGTTTCCCACCAGCTGTTACCTTTATGCCAACAGCAGCAGCAGGTCCACCAGGATCCACCGCCTGGATATGACAGGGTCTGCTTCCTCTCACCACAAATCCCCAGCCCACAGCATCACCCACAATCTGCAAAGCAAAACCAAAACAAAGGGTGAAAAAAGGATATTTAACTGTTTTTGATCATGAGCGATGTATAAAGAATCTTAATTATCACATAAGCAGGAACTTTATCTGCTCATAACTAAATATTAACAATGAATGTTTGGATTTTTCAGGATTGTTTATAACGTTGTTTGTGTAAATGGGCCCTTCATACATTCAAGGCAAAAAGACTCTAATTTGAATGCATTATAATATTATGTAAAGCTGTGTGAGTGTTTGTGTGATCATACAGTGAACGTCTTCTTAATAAAAGGCCCTCCTGGTGTCAGCAGCTCCTCTGGAGTCACGTGCCTTTTCACAACTGTTAACAAAGACATATCGATACAAAGCAGTGTCAGACAGAGCTAAACACCTCAACATGATAGATGCATGGATAATATCCATTTCCTGCAAGCTGTAGCATTGTGAATATGGACTGAACATGTAATTCATCTGTTTGAAAACATGTATGTTTGCCTGAGGGTAGAAAATGTGAGAAAAGGTCACATGCTGACACAAGCCTCAAGCATGCTACTTCCTGCTCCTTTAACTTCCCCCAAATTGTT
Source organism: Cyprinodon variegatus (assembly GCF_000732505.1). Taxonomy (NCBI): domain Eukaryota; kingdom Metazoa; phylum Chordata; class Actinopteri; order Cyprinodontiformes; family Cyprinodontidae; genus Cyprinodon; species Cyprinodon variegatus. The sequence continues at coordinate 593,042 of NW_015150674.1, read as the reverse complement.
CCACACATCTCCATAACTTTACATGGAACAACTTCTTGTATGAAAATCATTCCTAGACACTAAACAGAGAGGGTAACATTAAAAGATATGTTTTGATGCTTGGAGGCTTTTAGACAAGTTACTGTATTTATTGATACCAATCATTTAAATAAAATTAAATCACTGAATGCTGAGTATTATTTCATTCTATTGTTTTTTGTTGAATCACAGTTAAATGCGCAAAACAATTGATCAAAATTATGGTGCATATCTCCAGCAGTCTATGGTGGAAAGGAGGGGAACACCCTGGACAGGTCAGGTTTAAGACCCACCAGCTAACCTAATTGTCATCTTTTAGGATCGCAGGAGGAAGCTGGAATACCCAGAGAGAACCCATGCCTGTACAGGGAGATCATAACAACTCCAAACAAAAAGACTGGGAATCAAACCCAAGACCCTCATACTACAAGGCAAAAGTGCTCCACACTGCACCGCACGGCTTTTATTTTCTGTTCAAGTTAAAGTACAGAGCTAAAGTATTCACACCTAAGAACTTTCTAACTGTTAGTCACATTAAAACTAAAAGCAACAATGTAGTTTTTCAATAATTTATGTGACAGTCTAACACAAAGCAATGTATGATTCAGAAGGATCTGAAAGGTGTGGCGTGCCCCTTTATTATGACACCCCTGAATAAATTCCAAGGCATCCAAATACCTCCAGAAAGTAGAGTTTTGTGTGAGTTTAGCAGCATAAATACAACACACAGCAGACAGGTCTGAGATGAAGTTGAGGCTCAGTTTAATGAGCAAGATCATGAAATCTAGCAGCCAAGCTGACCGTGGGAACTCTAGAGGAGGTGCAGAAGTCCAAAGCTTACGTAAGAGAATCTGTTGATAGGCACAACTATTAGTTGTGTCCTCCTTGCATACCAGTCTTAGAAGCTTTGTTGGGTTTAAAAAAATAATATTTGATTTGATTTACACAACAGAATGACATGAAAATATGAAAACATGTTTTTAGATCTACTTTTCTTATGAGTTTCGAAATTGTTTTACAATTACAATTATTATTTTAATTTTTTTTTACATCAAATAATATCCTACGGAGAAAAATCTGGTTTATCTTTATTAAATGTTTTATAGTTGACCTTATTTTAAAGGCAAATACACAAATAAACATTTGGTTGTATAAAATGGAAACAGATTTCCTATAGCAGATATTGAACAAAGATAATACGTTTTTTTGTCTGTTTGTTTTTTAATAAGGTCACAATCTGTCAACAAAGCTTCAATATTTGCGGCTCTTAGCAACTTTAATGAGTCAGACTCAAGGCAAAACACGCTGTTTGGATTTTATTGGTTGCAGACCCCTGGCCTACAGCCTTGGATGAGACGCAGCAAATACAAGAGAAAAGGTGCTCTGGTCATACAAGACCAGAACTGCATCTTTAATGCTGTGTTGTTGAAATGTTGGAGGGACATTTTTTGTCTCATTTTACTGTTTTTTTTTTAATGTATTGTTTAATTCTTACAAACAGAAAAATACTTTAGTTAGATTTTCTATTTGATTAAATTTAAAAGCAGAGAAGAAACTATAAACTGTATAAGTACAATCCCCTGGTTGGGACAGAATATAACAAACGACAACAGATTAAATATTGGGCTGGACGGTGGCTCTATGTCTTCCTACCAGATTTGGGGTTGCAGAGAACCGGCGGGCTGCTGCTGAGCGTCGGACTGCTGCTGTAGTACCCACTGCTGCCACAGCTGCTGCTCATGCTGCTTCGGCGAATCCCAACAGCCACCTTGATCTCTTTAGTGGGACTCACTAACACAAAAAAACTCCAACTTATTTTAAATGTCAGGGTTATAAGGAATGAAAACATGAAGCAAACAATGCACACATTTAACTTTGCTTGTCACATGCAGCAACATAAAAAAAATTATCAAAATAAAATCAAGGGGCAATCCACAAATCTGGAATTTAGAAAAAAAAACAAATAATCAAAACAACCAAATCCAAAGTCTGTTTCTTAACAACCTATATTACCCTTTAATTACATCACGTTGTGAAAAGGTTAAGATGACTCCAATGAATATGTCAAACTGACATCCCGTCTTCAAACTTTCACAGCTTTTGCAATTTACTAAAACACTATTAAATAGAAAAGATAAAAGAAGAACTCCTTGGTCACAGACCATATCATACAATACAGGACGGAAAATCCAAACAAATATCCCTACAAATTATACCTTAAAATGTAGGGGTTAAAGTCAGTTTACTGTGTTATACTACATAGCAACACAAACAGGACTCCTCTGTTATCTTCATAAAACCATGGACACCAGAATTTGTGAGTGGGAGTGTGCCTCTGTTCTGGTATCTGAGTCAACAGGAGATAAGCCAAATTAGGTAAATATGTCACTGTTTACAACAGAGATAGGAGTAATTTCCAACCTTTAGAGCTTGATTACTGCTTTAATATGGACATAAACAAACTTCTTCCTCATTTATAGCTTCCCAGCAAAGGTGTTGACATCTTTATGTCAACAGATCCTCCCGGAGAAGTGGTAAAACAGGTATGGGTGATACTCGGTGGGACGTGCAAAGACTTGAAATCTGCCGGTACCTGAGAGGAAGCTGGTGTTGCCTCCATCAGACTGCTGTTTACGGAGGCAGAAGGGGCTGTCGTGGCTCTCTGCGATGGTGCGGCTACGTTCCTGCAGGAGCTCAATCAACCGCCGGCGACGGCGGAAGTTCATCCGGTACTGGTAGAGGAGAGGCCCGTTGACAAAGTGATGCTTGTTGGTCACTGAAAGAGGGAACAAGCGGACAAATGAGATGATAAGTTTAAAGAGTAAAAAGATGAATATCGAAGTAAGGAATACGTCCATGACATTTCTTTGCCCTGATGTTAATAGTTAAGTTTAAAAAGAAATATGATCAATGCAAGTCGATATCAGCACTCTAAGAAAAACACTATCAACCTCAGTTTATCAGACAGGAGCAGCAGTTAGGAATATTCAGCACACACCCCGACACAAAGGGCTTGTCTCCTACATGCATCTGTCTTAATGTTTGGGCTACTACTTTTACTCAGTCAAAACCAGACTTGTCAGACTAATACAATAAACAAAACACTCATTTTTAGGCTTTTATGTAAAACCCTGTCAAGGTTGAATATTTAGACTCAACACTGTGCCCTGATGATACATTTGGAATTTTTTAGATTAACGTGAGCCCTTTAAACCAAGGAGCAAACGACTGCCTTTTTCCTTTATGGTGAAATCAAGACAATAAACAGTATATTTGTACAAATCCTATGGTTTGTTTAATGACGGAACCTAAAAAAAGCAGCAACATGTTGAACTTTTATGCACAAGCCCCTGTAAAAATGTAAGCTATCACTAAAAACTTAAAAAAGCAAATAAAAAAACGTGCTCACCCCTTTGCATGGTGGGAAGAAAAATTTTTTGTCTTTGAGTGTTTCAAGATGATTATTTTACTATTGCTTAGATTTTACTAATTTCTTAAACATGCCTTATATTTTACGCATATAAAAAAAGACCAAAAACTATTTTATCAAGATAAAACGCAAAAACATACACCAAGCATCCATCCTGAGAGTGCTTAGATAGTGCCTTTTTTAGCCTAAATAGAATTACAGCACCAGGTGAGATGAGCAGACATAAACAGATGTGTGTGCCATCTGTAGGGACTATCAGAAAGCCAGAGGGAGACAATTGAAGCAGCTACTTCAACTCGACGACCCTGCAATCATTGGTGTTAAAGCAGCATTTTGGCATGATCAAAGACCAATTTATATCAATTAAATAAACCGATCTACAGCTGAAACCACCCTAAAGCCTCCTACTAGAAAATAAAGGGACAAAAAAAATACTAAATGCCAACAGGGACAGAGCATCAGGGTAAGAACCTCTAAATGTATCTACTCATAACGTCATTTGAAAATGGAATGTAGAGACAAAGAACAGCATTATTATCACTAGTTTCTAAATAATGTTTACTAACGCATCCAACACCTCTGCAGTGATATCTGAATGCCTCCTCAGCCTTAGATCCCGTCGCAGTTAACACATTGAAAAGAAACAGAGTTAAAACACAAAGATAGCAAATAATACACCAGCTGGACTTTCTTAGCATTTTTTTTGCAAACAAACTGTCCTACTGGGGTATAAAATCAAAAAATATATCATTCAAAGTGACTATGCGCCTTGAAAGAGTAGCTAATGAACACACCACTGTAGAATTAAGTTACTGATTACTCACATTATTTATTTATAACCATATATGAGTTGTATGAATTGTGTTGCACCACAGATTGTGAGTAATTTTGTTTTTTCTTTGTGTTTAACTGAATTAGAGGTTTGATTTTTTTCCCCCTGTATTTCAGTGTGAAATAATCCTGCTCCAACAAAAAAATAACTTCATTTGACGCTTTTAACAGATATTAACCAGGGATGATTCTGTATCTAGCATGTACATCGTGTACAACCCCACTAAAGGTTTTAAGCAGATGTTTTAAATACAAGTAATAAAAGAATACAACTTTGTAAAGAAACTAAAAAAAAAACATTAAATATATTATTTTAGACATAACTGCATAGTTTATGGGATTCAGGCATCTGATTGTCTGTACATGACATTACCTTTACATAAATAAAAGCTTTTATATTAACCATTTTAGCAAAACTTACCACCTGTTATTTTTAAAGTCTTTGCCAAAGATATTTAATCTTAGCTTCACACAGCGAAGAAAGAAACTATATGTTTCATCTTAAAACCATTAGCATATCTTAAATATTTTGTTACCTCCTCAGATTTAGATAGAAGACTTTGTTCTTTTATTTAGCCCGCATTGCTTTGATATCTTAGTATTGAGTCTTTTTATTCCTCTGTGTCAATGCAGGGATGCTTGAATATTTCAGGAAATTCTTATCATAGGTGTTTAGTCAGATTGCTGTATTTTCCCATGTTTATCCTGTTCAGTTATTTTTTTCTCCTTGTTTCTTTGTAATTTTTTAGTCTTGTCTTGTTACTCTGGTAGAATAGAGACATTTGTTCTTGAACACAAAGTTTTAGGAACAAAAGGTGAAAACATTTCCTTCTTCTGAGAACTCAAGTGTAGAAATTGTTGCTTTGTGCCATGAATGAACACAACAGGGTTCCAGACTATGGAGCCTGGAGTGTTGTTGCATTTTAGAGTGGTATAGAGAGTCTGCAGTTATAAACTATTCGTCTTGTAAGTTACTTTCTTGTTCCCCCCTCCCACCACCTCCTGCATCTTTAACAGTATTGTAAATATAAGTTTTATTCATTTAAATCAAAACTGCCTCCTTCCTGTCTTTGATTGGGTCCTACAACTCAGAAAAACCCTAGGAACATGCATTCATCATGGTAGAAATGGTGTGCTAATCTGGTAAAATTAGCCCCATCAAATGCTGGTGCTTTATTGTGCATTTTGTCCTCATCACTAAATATGAAGGCAGGTTTCTCTTTGATAGCATACTGTATAAAACAAAACATAGACTTTTAGTCTTTGATTTTTATAAACATGTTTCAATATCTTAACAACCATCCACTGCCTAAAGGTGGGTATGTATGTGTTGCTAGCACATGCACCCCAATGCCTACTAACCTCTTTGTGCAAGGGACACATTCATGACACTATTTTTGAAATTTTAGGATTTTTCGTTTCCATGCTTGTTGTGATAATTCTGCAGCAAAGAAGAACACAAAGCATGTTACAGTTTGCAGCCAAAGGCATCACATTAATCTACTAATAAAGGTGTAAATTCGGGGTAGAACTGAAGAGATTGCAGGCTTGCATTTGGTCAGAATGGTCAGCCATGAGTGTCTTCAGTGAAAGATTTCTACAGAGAGACAGCTACAGAAGATCCATCCTGACTACAGTTACATCTACAACTTGCTGAAACAAAAACTATGAGGTCTAACATTTATTTTCCCTTTGGGATCAATAAAGTATTTTTGAACTGACTTGAATTCTCTGATGACCAATTAACATTATAAATAAAGGTTTCCACTACTGCTAAACAGCTGCAACCATAAAAAAAAATCACATTGTGTTCTTTACGAACAGCCTAAAAACTCTCTGAGACCTACCTAGATCCTCAGCTCTGCCTGGTGTTTAATGTCATGGTTATGGTTAGTCTCATGTTCAAGGATGCTGAGATAAGATGGACCACTGCCTCTGTGTTGCAGTGTGTTAGTGCTGTGTTGTCACATTCCTCTGCCCTCAAGACACTTAGCTCTACTAAGAAGCTACAGGACAGGAAGTGAGTCAGAGAAGAGAGAACAGATGGGAAGACAAGAAGGAGCATAAGCAATGTTTTCACATGATGTAGCATCGCTGCATTATTATGCCTAGGACCTGAGGGCGACCCAATGGCAAAATGAAATGCTATCTACATATCAAATCAACTAATTTTTCAGAATCCTAATAATTTATAAAGAAGCATGCTTCTTGCAAACAGGCAAGAACCGATTTAACTTGTTAGATTTCAGTTTCAATCACTGAGCGCCCAACTACAGTAACAGCCCATTGATTATTGATCATTATACTATTTTAATGCATCTAGGTAAAAGTGCTTATTGGGCCAGAATCTTATAGATATGTCATAAAGCTTTGGTTCAAGTGCCAGATATGGCAAATTGTGGAAGAGATTGTTTTACAATATAAACTCAAACAAATAATATGAGACTCAGAACTAAAAAAAAAAAAGAGCCATAAAGGTGATTGCTTCCAGTACATCTGAGTTTGATCTCAGTGGAGAAAACCACGAGGAACTCAAAGTATGAGCCAGGAATAAGTGCCAATCTTGAAATCCATTTACTTCTAGACATAGAATTTAGATCTGGAAACTACTGCATGTTTTACTGAACCTACAATTTGCTGTAGTGGTATTTTCAAACAGAGAAACAGAGAGATAAAGCAAAGTAGAATTTGCAGTACTGCAGCATGCAATTTGTCTCAACTTTGATGGTTTAAACTAGCAATAGTACGGAGCCCCTAAAGGGACATGGATGGGAAAAAAAGAACTTTTGCGAGATCCCGCAATAGTTTTGTAAGATCCCGCAATAGTTTTGCAAGATCCCGCAATAGTTTTGCAAGATCTCGCAAAAGTTTTAGGCTTTAGGGGCTCAGTAGAAAACCTTTTGCAACATTTCACAAAACGTTTTGTGAGATCTTGCAAAAGTATATTTTTTGCGAGATCTCGCAAAAGTATTGCGGGATCTCACAAAAGTTTCTTTTTTCCTCCATGTCCCTTAAGGGGCTCCGTAAACTATCTGTGTTATGTAGTTTATTTGTTTTAATCCAAGTGGTCTGATTGTTGAATAATTTAAAATATTACATATGACAGCCTTCTGGATTTTTAAACAAAAAAGATAAGAAGATTGAGAAATCTCTTAACCACCTTATATTTTAACTTCACAAGACCTTTCAGCTCACTTTACCTCAGTAAAGACTGGGTGCAAAAAGGTGCATTTCTTTTCATCTAACATTTTTCTCTTCTAACTTTATATAACAAACAATATCTCGTCCCCTTTTCTCTGTCAATATATTCGCACTTTGAAATTTTGGTGGTGCTTGGTATAGGAAACCTGAGAGACCAGACCTAAACCTGACAGCACGTGTAGCTTTTTTAATCAGTCATGAACAAAGATTTTTACATGTTTTATTTCTTCTTGTCCTTTAGGAGTAAAAGGGATTAAAAGCAGTACAGGGAACTAGTAAGGAGCAAAGGCCTCTTTTTGTTTTCCTGTATTTGGATGAAAAAAATGAAGGAACAATTATGCAAGAGGTTAAATCCCCCAAAGTGTTGCAGCACTGTATCTATACTGCACACAGCAGGACCTGACTGTAACTGAATCTCCAGGCATGAAGAAAGTTAACAGGGGAGGTGTGGGTATAAGAAAACATATCAGTACGACTTAACGATAGATTTGCAGCATTAAAAAAGTGGGAAAAACTTTTAAGACAAAGAAAAAAGAATGAAAGGAAAAGAGAAGTTCATTTTAGACATAGAACATTAATTTCCTGCTGCAATAGTGATCTACTTAGATGGCATCTGCAAATCAAATTTTCTTTCATTTGATGCTCTGAGAGAAAAACATGAAAGTTATCGGCTAACAGAAAATGAAATGTGAATACTCCCACTTGGACTGTATGAATGGAGCTTAAAGAGCTAGGAGACAGACACCAACTATCACCCAAACCCTGACTAGAACATGTTGTAAGGCTGTCTCTGAAGCCTTATAGACAGACAAATTTAAAACCTATTGCTACACTTTAGCAAAAAAAGGAAAACAATATGTCACTATCAAAGCAGTAAGCACCTCAACACAAAGTGCAATATTGAGTTTGATTTTAAGTATTTACAATTTGCTAACTCAAGATGAACAACGACACGATTTTAATTTCCACTGTTTCTCCCTATTAATGAGCCAATAATGAAAAATGAGCATATATCTGATAACTGCTTTTATTATTTAAGCTCTAACTTTGCAGGTTTACTTTGTACTCAAAGCTTTTAAGTTGAAAGTCTTTCAAGAATTTTTGAACAAAAAAAATAACGGAAAAGTAGGAAAGGAGAAAAGGTTTCTAGTTGAGTGACCATGATCTAACTTTTTATTTAGAATATGAACTCAAATTTGATGACGACAGCCTGAAACTCAAACTTGTTTGGTTACAGTGAAATATGGTAATTTAATGCTCAGCCACAATACTTTATTAGAAAGCATTTTCTTCTTCTTATTTGTTGTTGTAGTATTTTTTTCTATACTGCTACTTTAATACACAGCTGTATTATACCTTAAATTGCATTTTAAATTGCACCTGGTTTATTTCATTATACCTTCAATTGCATTTTGAGCATTATTTGAAATTCTTACGTCAGAATTCTTTACAGTGCACAAATACTGTCTGTATGTACCGCCCTATCGTCTGAACATGGCATCTTTGCTAACACGGCCTAAAAGAAGCCCCCCTCACTTCGCTTTCCTTTCCTCAAAGGTTTTCTCTATGTAATTCTTCTTTAAAGGTAAGCCTCCCCCAAACAGGTCAGGTTAATTATAGGACCTCCAACATTACACCTTGAAATGTGATCTTGGCCAGTGTGAGATAAAAACTGGGTTTGTTCCAACTACAGTAAGTTGACTCCAAAATGAGCAGAACCGAGCACTAGAAATATCAACATATTTGCTATTTCTTTATCTTTTCTTTTTTGTTTTAATAAAATATTCATTTCAGGAACTATCTATAAACTGTGTTTGTCAAATAAAAAAGACTTCTAAAGATTTAGAGACTAATCGTGTGCATCCTTTATTTTTTACAATCCTTATTCAATATAATTTTTTTCAACAACCACCAGAATATGCTTTCAAGGAAAAAGTGTAACTCAGATATATTTTGTCTCCATATTGATGTGAAGTGGCTCTAACAGCAGATGACTCAGATATGAGGGGGTGACTGAATAATGGAGTACCACCCTTTCTACCATTGAGTGTCTTTTACACATCATCAATATTTTAAAAGCAAGCCTCAGGCATGTCTGAGTTTTAACCCCAGAGATGAAGCCCTTAAAGCCAGATGAAAGAGAGCAGTGTTGCGTAGTTACTATATAGTCACTATTTGGGAGTAGCCAGCTTTCCACAGGATTTTTTTGGTCTTTCAAAATCTAATTCAATTGGTCCCTTAAAAACAGATTATGGATAAATATATTGAACCAGAGTCCTATAGATCAGGGTGATTATCACTCTTCTCACCATGCTGAATGATGCCATGTTCGAGCAGCCTCCGTCCCAGCTGCTCGGCCTCTTCCCTGGTGGGCACCTCCCCCTCCTGCAGGAGCCAGTCAATGAACTCTGAAGCAACCAGGGTCCGCTCAAAGGCCACACCCTCCTCTTCTCTAGTCTGCATCAAGTTGTTCTCTGTGTTCATCAACCTATATGAGAAAGAAAAAAAACGAGAAAACCAATGCAACATGTGAAATAAAACACATGAGGTCATCTAAACTTCAACAGTACATTATTATCTCCATTTCAGCAAAAGAAATAGAGGATTAGGATTAGGAATCCTTCACTAAACTTAACTAAGACTCATTTTCCTGATTTCACACACACTGTGAGTTTATTAAGCTGCTCCAGTAAAGTAACAACAGATTTCCCTGGACACTACACTCTGGGTTTAGACAGCCGCTCCATCACTTTAATATAGAAACAGTACTGCAACCTCTCACCTGAGCAACATGACTCATACCACAGGTGCATTTTTCCTTGGGTTTGCTCTCTGGACCTCTGCTCGGATGAGCCTTAAAACTCATTAGTTCTGCTAGGGGGCTGTGGTTAATCTTTGTGAAGTTAGAATTGCTGTAGAGCAGGTCCTATAGGCATAATTTAGAGGCTGTGATCTTTCTAACTTGCTATAGACCAGTTGTTCTTAACCTTTTTTTGATCTGCCCCTTTTTTAGCTACCCCCATTTCCCCTAAACAGCCTTTACAATAGATGAACAGAGAAACACCAGCTGCAGTAGATAATTGTAGTACATTAATCTACTTTATATCTCAAAACTACTGTGTAATTATTTTCTGGTCTTAACAGTTTAAAAGTATTCAGAATTGCTATCAATACTTAAAAAAAAAGAAAAACTATAATTATATCTTCAAATCATTTCTACCATGTACTCTCTACAATAACACTGGGCTTCTCCAGGGGGCGAGTCCCATTTTGCTGACCAATGAGGTACACTTACTAAAATAAAACTTAAACTAAGTTAAATCCAGGTGGTAAATCTAATCTAAATAAACAACTTTGAACTAAACCTGTCTAAAAATATAAGAAATCTGATCTTTATACAATTAGAACCCTTAAAAAGAAAAACTACATGTAAAGGCTAAAATAACAGAGACCTTAGATAAGATGTGCTGAAGTAAAACAAGATACAAAATTTTCTTAAGATGCACTAAACTAAAACAGGATCATTTCTGAACTTAAAACAACTAAATTCATTTTTTCTCTAGAAGCTCTAGATTAAAAATTATTTTTCATGCATTAGTGTTCATGGCTGAGGTGGTGCTGAGGGCTTTCTGAACTCCGCTAGGCCACACATGAAGAAAGTTCAAACCAGAAAAGCATCATTAGTAACTCCATTAATTACTTGCTGTAAGCCTTCATCGCCAAATACAACATTATTGTGCTTCCCTTCAGAGAAAAGGCCCATGCAAAAACAATATACTAAAAGATTAAAATCATGTGAGCTCAATTAAAATAATGGCTTCAATATATGGTTCAAAACACGGGGGACCATTTCTTTTGCCGTTTGGCCAAAATAAATAGATAAATATAATTATGCAATCCCTCTTGGTTTTGTTTTGTTTCTTTTTATTTTATTTATTTAGTTTTGTATGTTTACCTAATGGGTGGATTGCTTTAGGTAGAACTAGATGTTCTGGTTTGAACTGCTTAATCAACATATTAATCTAAAAATAAACAGGTACACACCTGGAAAAAGTTGAACAATACTTTAACTTCTAAATACATACCAAACTGGTAGATCATGTCATAGATCAAGCTGTGGGGGAATATTCTTAGGAACACTTAATGGCATCTAATTAAAAATAATTAGAGCAAGAAGGCTGCAGGGAAAATATAAACTTATAGTAACAACCAAATAGGAAAGACTCAACAGACTTAGAGTAGGCAGTTCTTTTTGTCGGTCTGACAGATGATATTTAAAGGCATCAGTTTAATTAGAGAAGAAAATAAATTAACCTAGAACTGGAGTCTCCTTTGGTGTTTTGACTAAAAAAAAAATGAAACAGAAAAGAGGAATGGGCGACTTAAAACAGAGACGTTAATTACCTTTAAATGAGATGGTTATTTTTTATACTGGTTTTCAGAATCGACAAGTGACATACTGTTTATTAGAGCATTAAGTAAAATAGCTAATTAAACCAAGCAGAAAACATATTTATCAACCAGAAAAAAACATACCCGTGGTTATCTGAAAGTTTTGCATCAATCAGTGAACGCAGTAGGCAGGTTTTAGCTTAGGGAATGGACTTAATAAACTCAAAGAAGGTCAGCTTCTATGTTGATTGGACTGAGTGGAATCTTAATGAATCCAATTTAAACCAATGAAACCATTATCAGGTGCAGCAAAAAGCCTTTTTTTAAAAACACTTCAATTTACCACAGGCACTTAGCTGCACCCTCTCACTTTGGTTCGATCCATTGTCTAATAGTAGTCCAGGGAAAGCTTAGAGGCACCAATGACAAAAAAAAAACACCAATGCCCTCATTAAACACTGCCTAGGGGAAAAAAACTTGGAGCCAAAGCAAAGAACAAAACAACAAAATGAGAAAACAGAGCTGGAAAACTTTCAGGGTTTTACATAAACAGTTACTATAACCCATACATGTAACAAACCAAATACTTATTTTCCCTAATGTCAAAAAACAAAGAGCTGTTGTGCATAACATGAAACCTGAATGATTGAATGCCATCTGATCCACTTAAACCTTTAAACTCAATAGACTGAGCTGAGCTAACACAAATGCATTAACTCAAAGTTCTGTACTCGGTGCTTTAAATGAGAACAGCTTAAGCAATGCAATGCATTATTCATATCTGAGACCTTAAATACAGAGCAAATACTGTGTATGAATGGAGCATGATAACAAAAAATAGGACAGTTGAGCAACTAACCTGGAGATACACAGGATCTCACTCTTCATGGCTAACTCTGCCTGAGTGGAACTCAGAAGAAATATATGATGAGACCTCAGCCAAGCAAAAATTGAAAACAATACCAATATACTATAGTATAGGTTGACTGAGGGGGCAGCTGAAAGCAAGTTACTGAGACCTCAAAAGTGTAATGATGAAGACAATATTTCGTTGTGGGCAATGCACCTGGTTTACTTCACCGTGGTGGGAGTACACCAGTAAAAAAAAAAAAAAAATTAACAAGGTTTTATCCTTAGAAACATGCATAACAGGTATACCTTTAAATCTAGGTACGATCAGATTTGTAAAACCCATAAAGGACAGGAGGCTAGGCTTTATTTCTGAGTGTTATAGTTTTGATCTAAGAAATTTTATATGTCTTTTTAGGACAATTTAGAATTTTTAACTGATGAAAGGAGGTATTAAGTGTATCAGTGGATTTTTGTTATGTTGTTTAGCTCAGTGGTACTGTTGCTCTATTGTCAGAATGATAATATACAAGAAAGATTAATACTTCCAGCATGCAGGAGGTGGTAAACAATAGGGACCCTAGCTAAATTAACATCTCTGTTGGATAAAGTCTCCCACCCCATGCATAAAGCTGTTGCTGAACTGGAAAGCTCCTTCATTGACAGACTGCTGCATCCTAAATGCACCAGGTAGAGTTATCACAGATCCTTCCTCCAAGCAGTTGTAAGACTTTATAACCATCACTGTTCCCAACAACCTCAATAATTTGTTACATTCATGCAGATGTTCTGTCTTATTTTACTTATATCCATAGTTTCTTTTCACACTTAAATCAGAATCAGAATCAAATTTATTGCCAAGTAGATTTGCATTTACAGGGAATTTGACTTGGTGTTGATGGTGCAGTCAAATTAGATATATATACAGAATACAGAATCTATAGCTATATACAATATAAAACATGCCATATACTACATACAATATATAGTATATAGTTTTATAGTAGACTGTGTGTTAATGTTTCTGTAGATGCTACTTTGGTGCAGCTTCTGGGTCCTGAACGGAGAAGGGAGAAGCAGTGTCAGTGTCACTGAGGCCTCTGGGCCTTGTTGATAAGGCTGGTAGTGGATGGGAAGAAACTGTTCTTGTGGTGTGAGGTTTTGGTCCTGATGGACCGCAGCATCCTGCCAGAGGGAAGTGTCTGAAATAGTTTGTGGCTGGGTTGCAAGAGATCAACCACAATCTCCCCTGCACGCCTCAGAGTCCTGGAGGCTACAGATTTGTGTATGAGATGGTGATGAAGGAGGTGAGGTAAAGCAGTGTTAGAAACCACATCTTCCCCCTCTGGATTTGCCAGAATCTTTTTGGGGTTAACCTATAATCATTCGCCACGGTCTCTCCAAACTCCTTTAAGTCCTGGGTTCCTGCCTCTGCAGCCACCTGTGGAAGTGGTATGCTTTGCCTCTTAGGACCTGCTTGCAGCTTCAGGAGGCCCACTATGTTAATGGTTAAAGTTTAGAAATGACAGCACTGCGTACTGTTGCATACCACTCCACTTAAAGCATTGTGCAATGGACCAGCAAACAATAAAAAACATAAATAATACTAATTATAGTACATAGGAGGGAACTTTCCTTAGACACTGTCAAATAAATCCAGTCAAACCAACTGCATTTAGAATTCCCCTAATTTAGTAAAAAAAATAATATCTCAGTATAGATCCATATTTTCTGTGAATACATAAAATTTTGTAATTGAACATTAGTGAACAAACAGCACAATTATTCTTGCACACAAAACACATTTTATCTATACAAAGTCTTCCCACATTCCTCTGTCCTGTACCACACAACAAAGGGCCTCTATTCTCTGGAAGAGATCCAGATAAAGTTGTGTCAGATCTTTGAGTCTAAACTAATCTGATCTTTCTTACTTGAACATTTCTATGTTTGGTACAAAAATATCCATAGAACGCTGTCCTTTCTCTATACTTTTAGAATTATATCCTCAGTTTTCACCAGTAACCAGTAATTTCAGGCAAACACAGTTTCCAGTTTGCGGCGGAAAACTTCTGCCTCCATCGGTGCAGCATGTCAGTGAGTTTGGGTTCCTGAGGTTAGCAAGGCCCCAGAGTAAATTGCAGCTTGAGGAATGAAAGACATTCTTTTTTTAAAGGATGCATTTGTACTTTTTTCTTAGCTGTAACAACTGCTAAACAGTACAGAAACAAAAAAAAAGAAAATGATGGTATTGTAGTTTTATTGCCACTGATGCAACTAGTGGCCCAACACATGCAACAAAATAATCTAATGCACAAAAAAAGTTAAACTGTAAAGGCCAGATAATGGGTAATTCAACCACAAAATGTCACAGTATCCTTTTCTCTGGGTCATTCTTGTATAAAGATAAATCACAGTCTCATCTGCTCATACTAGTTATATCATTTCAAGTTGGAAGTGCACTGTTTATGCTGCTTTGACAGTTTGCAGAAAAAGAGATTAATGCACGCCTAAGGAGTACCGTTTATTTCTCCATTGGGAAAACTAGATGTTTAAGTGTTGGGTGGAACTGGTACTTAATGCTGCATAACAAACTGTAAGCTCAAGTAGTTTACATACCATGGGTAGCACACTGAGAATGTTTGCAGCTACAGAAACCTGACGTTCAAAATAATATTATCCTTGGTATCACACTTCTGTTTTAAGATTCCCATGCTGTCTTATGAGCAGACTGGTCTAGTTTACAGGGTATTTAACGTGATTAACAATGGCTACTGTTCTAACTGGGACAATTCCAAACATCTAAGAAAATAGATGGTTAAAGATCCACAACAAGCAAGTTGTGTTTCTCTATGTTGCAGAGCTTAATGTGCTGCCTTGAATCCTTTGATTACTGTTAGTCATTATGATATACTTCTAAATTTCTTTACTAATACGAACAAAAGTGTGGACTCTAATAAAAACTTAAATTTCCCATCAACAAAATCAAAGTGGGTCTTTTAGGCTGGGAGGGGGTGAGAGAGAGCAATACTTAAGTAGATACTGGAAGGCTTTGTTGAATTTGCATTTTTTTCAAAATCTCACAGTCAAGGTTAAGGGCCTGACTTCTCTTGGGAAAACAGACAGAGAATACAACTAAAAATATGAATTAAGAACACCCTGAATACCAAAATGACAGAGCAATATGGTTTGTACTTAAATGTTAAAAACTGAAGTTTTTTTTTCCATGTTTAACTGTGCATTTAGGGTTTAAATTAGTGTGCTGAACCATGGTGATTGCATAAACACATAGCTTAAAGAGCTGACTTGACAGCTGCATCCTCCACCCCTGTTTTTCTCTTACACAATGGCTGTATGGTTGTGTATATATGTATGTGTATTCCCTGAGGCACTGAAATCAAAAACAGGACTGGGATTAAAAATATGTGCCACCTGATTTAGAGGCACAGAAACAAAGTTTTCTTGTATTCCTCATTATCAACAATCAAAACTTTGACACATACAAAGCTGATGACAAGCAAGTAATCCCTGTTCATGGTTTCCTGAAAACAAAGCTCATGTGTGGACAGAAACCCATGACTCATCACTCTGTTAAAATATGTTTCCAGTCATTTCTCTCTCTCCTCAAATTTGCAGGCTTTCAGCAGAGGCAAGCTCAACTCTTCATGCCCTCATTTAATGGAAGCCATTTACCAGCAGAACAAATTTTCAGAAATGCATGAAACATGTTGTTTAATCCTGATGTACTCAGTGTACATAGCAGCAACTACCGGCAGGGTAGATGATAACAAAATAAAAGAAAAAATAGAAAGCAAGGGATTTAAGCTCCCTTTAATCTGAGTATCTGCAAGGAGAAAACTTGCATCCCAGAGCTTTGGGTTGGGTGATTCTCAGACATCGAATTGGGGTACCTATTACTGCATTTATAAAAGACCAATTTAGGGAGTTGCTGAACCTGTTGTACCTTTTGGTCGTCTACTGGCCGTGATTTTGTGAAAGGTTGCATTTTGCATTTTCATGCACCATTTTAATTGAGTTTGAGTTCTCCATTTTATATTACCTTTATTATAAAGTTAGTGGGAGGTAATAATTGCTGATTCAGCTTCCTGTTTTTCTGGGTCATATGTTGTACTGTTGGATATAACTGAGTAGAAAGCAGAAAAAAACACTATTCCTTAAAGAATGGGCCTTAAGGGTGTTATTTTATATGATATTCTACAATTATTGACATGATTGTTATTGCTTAATTTTGCAAATTGGGCCTAAATCTGTTTTAGGGCTACTCTGTATGAGCTGACAGGCAGCAAGTATAGTTGAATTTTCCTATTGGTTAAAACAGTAAAGCTTACATGTCTACCTCACAACACCATGTTCTGGTAAAGTGGGGTGTTTGAGTGACATAATCTCTGCCTTAATAGCATTCTGTTTTCATGTTTGTAGATGCTCGTATTTTCCATTGTTCATTTATGGTCACTACTGCCACTATTGCAACCAAAACATTTGTCTAAGTGTTATTCTGACTGTCAGGTACAACTGGAACATAGCATAAACCTTCTCATTCAGATACACTTCCCCTTGACTAATATGGAGTTGAAATTGCTAGAATTGGGAGCATTAATTTATAGGTTTTCAGATCAATATTTTAAATTATTAGTGAGCTTATTGTTTTAATTTAGGTAGTTGGATTATTTAGTTATATCAAATCCTCCAATTCCCCTCATCCTAGCCACACCACTCTGCTCATCCCCACACTAAGTGGCTTTTTTTTTTTTCTATTTGCCCGTTGAATAATTTTGCTTTAACTTTTTTTTTTATGTTCATGAAGCAGTCAATTGCAACAAATGTTGCACAGTCCTGCACAAATGGGGACATCTGGTCACCTAAGAATATGTTAACTGGAGCATGTTTACTGTAAAGATGGGATACTTTGCAAATAATTGTAATATGATTAAAAGAGAAGGTGTTTATTCTTTATATGTGCAAGGTATGTGCTGATAGAACAGCAATGCTTGAAATCACTCCTTTGTTCTTTGGAAAATAATGCTCTTTCAGCTTATTTCAGTTGAAGATACAGAACAAAAAATGACCTAGAAGTAGATTGCCTGTCAATCATTCATAATCACATACAGTAGCTACTTACGGTAATACAAAACAAGGCCATTACTTCCAAATAAACAGTATAGACAAGTCAAAGCTTTCAAATAACAAGAGATTGGAACACAACTCTGATCTTTGCATTTGTACTTTCTAGCACTTCAAATACCCTTATTTATGCAACCATTGTCACAATATTCTTCAATTACATAATATATCCTCTTTGAATTAAATACATTTTAAACAAACTATGTCATTAACCCTGTGTGCAATATTGAGCTTAATCTTGACTGTTGTGAAAAGGTTCCACTTGCTGCATATTAGGCAGATATATATATAGATTTCATTTATCCTAAAACCTGTTAATAATGAAATAGGAGTTGTTTTTTTTAGAACATTTACATAACAGCCCTATGCTGAAAATATCATGGTTGTCTTATTCAGTCTCCATCCTTTAAGGCTGCATTAGCATGTACATGTGTTCCCAATGTCGGTTCTGTGTTTGTCTTACTTTTCATATATCCTTTGCCCCCTCATGAAGACCTTTGCTTCACTATCCAGTGGGAATGTGCCGTCGTCCTTTCTGAAGCGATACAACAGCTTCATGTCTTTGAACTCCCGGTGTTCATCACACACTAGAAATGCACAGTGGAGTAGAAACTTCAGTTACAGTCTCAGCACTTTGCTGGCAAAAAATAAATAAAAATTATCACTGTAAATAACTGTAGACTAACAAAAAGCTACAAATGAATAAATAACATTAATTCCAAATGTAATCAAGAGGAGAAAAAGACAGACGGACGTGTTCATTCATTAGTCGAATTAAGATTGGTTAACATTGAGGGATATTTGGCTGTCCTTATAAAACCGAGGTTTTCAAAGTGGTGGCATCTTTGTTTATAACTCAGGGCTTCTTTCCTGTACAGTAAGTGAAATTACTAATATAACCAGACAACTTGAAATGCCAGCAACAATTCATGTTTCCAAATAGAATGAGGGTCTATAATCAGCCCATGGAGGATATACGGTAGGAAAATGAGGTATCCCCTAACTCATTTCTTTTTAAGGGTAGTTTAAACCGGGCTTTCCATGAGGCACACATATTTCCTCTAGAACGTTTTGGGCCAAAGAAGCATCCTGATTATATTCCAGCTGGCTCCCTGGAATATAAAATGACCTGTAAATCCAGACATATGCTTGTCTTTACCACAAATTACACACAAATTATTGCAGATGAGGCTCCAGTAGGCCTACCAAATTCCCAATCCATCCGCCCATTACCCTTGAACAAAACACAGAGACACATTAACTCCTCACATTACAGCCCAGAGTCCCCCCTAGATTGGCATGTGTTTGCGGTGCAAAAGGATATAATCTAAAGAAATAGTGCAGAGAGAAGACAGTCTAGTCCAGCTTTTTGAAGACGATGAGTTTCTATGTGCATCTTAAAGCCAGGAACCTCCGCAGGTTTCACGTCAGTATTCTGGACATACAGGGAACTGGCTCTAACCTCACATGAAAGAAATGGGACACTGCTCTGGTCTATCACTGTGAAGATTTAGCTAAGCCAAATATGATATGGATCAAAACCTACAAATAAGGAAATAGACCACTGAAATGTACTTTTCTCCTGGGATGAAGATGGCTTTTCTTTATAAAGCTGGTAAAAGAAAACTGATGAGCTCAGGGATGACCTGAGGTTCCTCCACATCACAATAAGTCAGTTGATCAGGATGCCTCATGGTTCCCTTTGGAGGTTTTCATAGGAGGCACATAGGGGAAGGATAACCTCTGGATGACATAAAACTCACTTGAAGGACTAAATTTTTCTTCTAGCATGGGAATGTCTTGGAAAACCATGGTATACGCTAGAGTGCCCCTGGGTAACAGGATCTCTTGGAATTCCTCCTTACCTCAATGACACAATCTCATTTACATGAAGGAAATTAGATTGAGACTAGTTAAAATGTCACTTTAAAAAAAAAGGCATGTCTTATTTATTAAACTAAAGGTTAATAATAAAACAGTCCAAAGTAACATCTTTCCATTTCATGTCTCTAGTCCAGAAAAAAATGCAACTCTTTTTAAGAGAGGTTGCCTGGGCAGACGTGGAGAATCATCTACTACCTGCTCCCAGAAAATGT
>NW_015150674.1:523584-570997 GCF_000732505.1 Cyprinodon variegatus | reverse complement strand
TCTATCTATCTATCTATCTATCTATCTATCTATCTATCTATCTATCTATCTATCTATCTATCTATCTATCTATCTATCTATCAACACAGATATGGAAGCGGTCCAAAGGGGCTGCTCATATCATTTCCGTTAGAAATATGGTAAGATTAGCATTAAAAAAATGGTACAAAAATTCACAAAAGTCACAAAATTGCTCTTTGTTTGAGTCAGCCTTGTGATATGTCATGGGAGAAGACAAATGGCTGTCCGGTTGACAAAAGGAGGTTGTAAAGTGCTGCAAGCACAGTAACCACTAACTGCACCGCTGCTCGTTATTATATCTTTTCAGGGTTAGATAACCCGACTGCTAAGAAAACATTATGGTCTTTTAGAAATCTTTATTGAGATTAAGTCTATCAACATTTAGGTTTAAAGAGGGACACAGAACATCTTAAACCAGACTATGGAAACACAGAGTACATGGTGTTAAAATTTCAAGTGTCCAGAACAGGGACCACTTCCCTAAGCAGCTCTCCATTCACTGACACCAGTGATGCTGCCAACTGGCAGCTTCTGTACACAGCTGTGCCAGAAACCCTCACATACACACACACAAACACACACACACAACATACAGTTATAAGCATAGCAATGCTCTCTAGAACTAAAGAAGAGTACACTCTGCACCTGGTAGAGCAAGGAGGAAAAGCTATTAATCTCTGTTAGATTACGCAATTCTTAATGGATGCTTCTGCAAGAAAAAAGTAAAACATTTGCACCCAATAGGATCAAACTTTTTCATTGCAGGATTTCAACTGGGGGCTGAAATTCCAGACATTGGTGCAATGCTTCCCTACTGAGCCTCTATTCATCGCTGAGGTCATGAGGCAGTGAACGCCACAGTTTTTGGAGCCTCTCTTTACATATGGTACCATAGGCCTGAGGTTTCATTCTGTCAACAACTCTACCAGGGCAACTGCTATATAATTCTCTGATAGCAGATATGGGCATGGCATGGTTATAACCTTGGGTTAGCGGGTTCAGTATATTGCTGCAGCTCAAAGGGCACTGAATCAGTGGAGCAACCAAATAAAGGGGTGTTATGCAACCCTGTAGAAAGCAGCAATAACAAAGCAACAAGAGTTACATGGGTATGCATGCATGGATGCCTTTGTTTGACTCAGCATGCTGCAGGGAGGCTGTTCAGTGCTGCTGTAGTTGCAGTAGGGACCATTATATAAAGCATGTTTACCACACAGAGCAGGGTGTTATGTCCTGTCATGTCTTAGTTTGCTCTATGAAGGAGACAAAAACCGGAATTATTGGCGATTATGAAATGTGTCGTTTTAGGATTCATGCTGCAGATTTAGTGTTAAAATGTGGTTTGTAGCCGGAGTGAGAGACCTACCTCAGCTGTTCTCCAGTGACAAGCACCTCAGCCAGCCGCTCCAGTTCTGCAGCCTTCTTCTGCATGGTGGTCCCGATCCGGTCCATCTCTCTGCTAAATAAAAAAAAAACAAAAGGCACCATGTTTTGTGAAATCATAATGCTAAGTATGAATCGTGCATCAGCAAGCGCTTTAACTTGCAGAAAAAGTAACAAAGACATGCCTTTACATCACCTACAGCCACCTACCCGTGAAGCACCATGGAGAGCGCAGCGGTCAGCCTATATGGGATATCGCTTGAGTAAAATTAACAAAGATCTATTCCACGTGAGGAAAATATAGAAAACTTGGAAGTGACAGCAGCCCCCATAAACAATTATATCCGGCGTTTAATTCCTGGATAGCATCCAAAAATAGAAGTGCTCATTAGTGCATTCCTGCAGCGCTTTTTCTAAGGCTCTCTGATAATAATCAGCGCAGCTGGAACTAGTCTGTCCCTTCAAACGGCTTTCTGAGCGCTGCCTGTCACTGACACATGTTATGTTTTCCTCCCAGCACAGCGCACACAAAGCCCCCACCCGCATGTTAGGATCTGCTGCCGTCAGAGGGGGAGTTAACCGGAGTGGGCGGAGTTAGCTGAGGGTCAGCTCCATTCCTACACCGAGTGGCTCTGTTTAGTACGGAAGAGGATTAGGGCCACTGAAAAAAACAAAACAAAATAAAAGTTAGATGATTTTTACATTTTATTTCAGTATAATATGAGAAAAAGCCAGAATTCTGACTTTTTTCTCAGAATTCTGGCTTTTTTTTCTCAGAAGTCTGAAATTTAATGAAGAATTCTGACTTTTGTTTTTCAGAAATCTGCCTTAAATCTCATAATTCTGACTTTTTCCCTCATAATCTGACATTTTTCTCACAATTCTGACTTTTTTCTCACAATTCTGACTTTTTCTCACAATTCTGACTTTTTTCTTAGAAGTCTGAATTTTTTCCTCACAATTCTGACTTTTTCTCAGAATTCTGACTTTAATCTTAGAATTCTGACTTTTTCCTCAGAATTCTGACTCTTTTCTCAGAATTCTGACTTTAATCTCAGAATTCTGACTTTTTTTCCTCATAATTCTGACTTTTTCTCAGAATTCTGACTTTTTCCTCATAATTCTGACTTTTTCCTCAGAATTCTGACTCTTTTCTCAAAATTCTGACTTTAATCTCATAATTCTGACTTTTTTCCTCATAATTCTGACTTTTTCTCAGAATTCTGACTTTTTTCTCAGAATTCTGACTTCAATTTCAGAATTCTGACTGAATTCTGACAGCTAACAAACATACGGTATTAACATCAAGCCATAATTATATCTGTTTTAAAGAGTAATCTAGCTCTCTTGTTTTAATTACCTTCTGCTCCTCCATTAATGAAATAGCATCACCGGGGAAACAGCAAAAACAACTCACATCTTTGTCAGAGAAGCTGAGTTCTCCCACATCTCTTCCTTCATGGTGCCCATCTACATTAAGATCCAGAATTCTGAGATTAAAGTCAGAATTGTGAGGAAAAAAGTCAGAATTCTGAGATTGCGGTCAGAATTGTGACATTTTTCTCATATTATACTGAAATGAAATTTAAAAATCGGTTAACTTTTTTTCTTTTTTCAGTGGCCCTAATCCTCTTCCGTAGTTTAGGGAGATGGGACTTTAGAAAGTATTCAAATAGAGAACAAGAGTTTGTTTTACTTTTAAATTTCAAGCACCTTTGATTTATTTATTATACATGTATTCATTTATCTATCTATTTATTTATTTGTTTGTTTATTCAGGTAAAGAGTTTGAGATCCAGTTTGAATTTAATAACATGACAAGAGGCTGCATGAATGAATAAAGATATACAGTTGCCTACATGATGCAACATATAACAAACATTTACATTCCAAGAAGTAGATGGATAAGGAAAAATAGAAATAGAAATGGTGCTTAAGTTTAGGTTTAAAGAATTGTTAGCAGGAACCAAAGAGTTTTGAATGTTCAGAATGTGGATAAAGATGGGGATACAGATAGGGATCAGCGGTGTAGGATTGGGGGAGCGGTGGTAGATGCTGGGGGGATTCTATACTTGATAATGTTACTTTATCTTGTTTGATAATAGTTGCACAAGTTAATTATAAGATTAGTGGATGTAATTCGAAATATTATTAGTTTTTGCAGTAATGCTGTTTGTTTTTGTTATATTATTGGTAGTACTAATTGTAACACCTAATAGAATAATTAATCAGCATATTATTTGAATAATCATTTCTTTGTGTCTGAAATGCCTTGGATTTGAGTATTTCAGTATTTAGTTATTTACAATAATTCTTTCATACCATTTCTTTGTGGCCCTTCATTGCCACTAATTTCTTAGTTTATTTATTATTTTATTGCTTACTTATTATTTTTCAGGTCTGTATTGATGTATTTGCAGTGCACAGGAACCCATCCCATATTCAAGTTTTTGGCATCACTAAAATACAGTGACTACTGTTGTCAAGGTGTTTAGTGACATCTGTATAAATGTAGACTGTGGTAGAACCTCGGTGCTGGTATTATTGGATCATAGTAGTGCAGCATTTACTGTAACACTGTTGTTGAGCACTGTTATATTATAGTGTCTGGAAAGTGAGTTGGAATTTCTATTACAGCACTGAACTGGTTTAAATCCTTGTTGAAGGACAGGGACTTCTTGTGTCAGTAGGTGATTCTAGATCAGACACCACAAAATCATATATGGGGTTCCCCAAAGGTCCATCTTGGGGCCCCTCTTATTTATTGTTCAGATGCCAACCCTAGTTTGGAGTGGTGAATAAAAACATTACCCAATTAAAAGAAATAGCAAAGTTTAATTAAGCTTTCACAACTTTCCCATTTTGGATTTTGTTGCTTACTTTTCCTTTAACTAGCACTGTCCTTGTAGTGTGCAGTTCCTATGAAGTGCCTTAATTTTGGTTTGCATATTTTGTTTAATTTGATCTCAATCATTTCCTAGTATGGTTTATTGATGGTTGCTTTTACATAAACCCCTAATGCTTTAATTCGGAGGTTTTCAACAGGGGGTCCGGGGACCTAGGGGGTCTACAGAGGTACCGCATGGGGGTCGCAAAAGTTAGTATAGAGTGACTTTAAGACCAGTTTGATATAACAAAATTTCATACAATATATATAATTAAGGGGTCCCCGCTCCATCTCGCCATCAGTTTGGGGGCCCTTGGTCTGGAAAACTTTGAAGACCACTGCTTTAATTCATAATGGGGAAAAAAAACTTGGGTCTGAGAAGAGTTCACTGAAGCAATGGAATAGGACCATCAGTCAGCCTCTAAATGATTTTTGGCAAACCGTTCAGAATGTCCGGAGGGAGAAGCTGTGCTGCACTAATACTGTTTACAGAGAGAGTGGGGAACTGCTGACCTTGACTGAGGACACTGTCAGATGGCGGAAGAAAAACTTTAAGGGTCTCCTCATCCTGTTCCATGGTGGAGCAAGAGACTGGATGATCGGAGTAGCGCTTGTTCGTCACAAAAGCTAAATTTACCAAGGTGATAGAAAAACTAAACATTGGCAATACTTTAAGGGTGGATAAGATCCGCCCTGAATATGTCAGGTCTCTGGATGCCTTTTGGCTATCCAGGCTGACACACTTTTTCAACATTAAGTGGCAACTGAAGACAGCACCTTTGGGCTGGGAGAATGGGCTGATGCTTGAGGTGTGTTCCAACCGTAGGGGATTATACTTCTCAGCTTCCCTGGGAAGGGTTGCCTGACAGTGTTGGAGAGGACAGTCCAGCTGAGTATGAACCTTGGCATCTGGAGGAGTGCTGCTTTCTTCCTGCGGGTGGAACACTGGACCAGCTCTACACCCTTGACCAGGAGCTTGAGGTTTCCTGGGAATTTGCCAAAGCAATCCAAAAATGCTTTATATGGCTGGCGAAAGAAATCGTGCACCGTTTCCCTTGTGGTGCCCTGTGGAGGGTGCTGCAGGAGGACAGAATAAAGGGCCCTTCAAAGAGACCCGATATCTCCTAGTCTTTACAGAGCTAGGAGTCTTGTCTGCACTGTAGGCAATAGGACCCATTTCCAGTGCATGTTGGACTCCAGCAGGCCTGCCCTCTGTCACCGTTCTTCTAGTTACCTTTATGACAGGATTTCTTGGCACAACCAAGGGCTGGAGGGGGTCTGGTTTTGGGGGCAGCGTATTTTGTCCCTGCTTTTGGTGCCGGTGGCTCCTTTCTGCTAAACAGCATGCACTTGGACAGATTGCAATCAATTGCGAAAAGCCAGAGAGAAAAATCAGATTCGCCATGACCATCATTCTCCTCCAGAAAAGGGTGGCTTTCCCTCTTCAAATTGGAGGAGAGATCCTGCGTCACATGAAGGATTTCAAATATCTTGGGATCCTGTTTGCAGGTGAGTAGAGAATGGGGTGGTAGAACAACAAATGGATCCGTGTGGACGCAACCAAAAGCAGATATTCACCAGTCTGCAGTGTTGAAAAGGGAGATGATCTGAAAGGTAAAAAACTTACAGTTTCCTGTTAAGTGTATGCTTCTACCCCCACCTCTGTTTAAGACGTTTATGTCATAACCAAAAGATCTTCAATATAAGCCGCTGAAATTAGCTTCCTCTGCGCAGAGGCAGGGACTCTACAGATAGGATGAGAAGTTCAGCCAGAGAAGAGGCTCCTGGATGGAAGAGCCTATTTTCCTATACGCATCAAACGGAGAAAGCTGTGGTGGCTTAGACTTCTGTCTCAGATGACCCTAGAAGCCCCGTATGGGAGGTGCTACAGGCACGCCCCACTAAGAGGAGACACAGGGTATTGCCCAGGACACTCTGTGGGGAATAAGTCTCTCGTCTGTCATTGAAACGCTTCCCCAAGAGGAGCTGGAAGAGGTGTCGAGGGTGAGGAAAATCTACGCTTCTCTGCTGAGACAGCCGCCCCCTGATCGCAGATAAGCCAAACACTACAAGAAGTTTCTAACCTGGCCTGGGCATTCCCAGCATCTTTGTAGCGACAGTGTAGGGGAAACCTCCCTTTAAACAGAAAGAAACCTCCAGCAGATCCAGGCTCAGTGTAAGTGACCATGTGTCGAGGCTGACTGGAGTTCAAGGAATGCTTCTCATCAAGTCTTGGATCTTTTCTTAACCCCCAAAAAATGAAAATTCCATTCAATTAGGTGATCGATGATATCAAGCAAGAAAAAAGTTTGATAACTGAACAATTTACCTGCTAAGAGTTTACCTGTATCTGTATGGCTCAGGTGGATAGATAGATTACTCCAGCTCCACTAGACTCAGCATGATACATGTCAGTTTAGGTAGTTGACAACATCTCTGTAGGTTTGCCAGTGAGTAAAGTGCTTTTCATTTTAAATTGGCAGATTGAGAAGAGTTCTGTGGGATGGCAAAGAAAAGGCAGAAAAAATGGCCGTTATTTAGAATCTAACCCTGCTTTAAACATCTATTACAATCCTACAGTACAAGGTATCCGAGTTGTAGTTTTTTAAATATCTGTTTCTTTTTGTTTTTTTACCATCATTGCCTCTTTGTTCATTTAGTCACCCTGCCTCCATCAGTTCTGCTCCTGCTCTTTTTTTCCTCTATGCTCGGCCTTAATTCTCTTCAGCTGTTGCTAATTCCTTCATGATTGCTCTCACCTGGTTGCCCTGCCTTTCTATTCACTCTCAACCAGTGTTTAAACTGTTGGTTGACATTACTTAATGTGGAAATCTATTGTTACTTTGCTCTAGCTCTATTTTCTCAAATCATAGTTGTTCTGCTGTATGTTTTTCATTGGATTAATAAAAATACTTTTCATGTCATGGTGCTCTGGAGTTCCTGACTGGATTTTGTCATCAAAGCATTTAATTATGTTTTTTCTGTCTTGGTCATGGATCACATTTATGACATACACTTATTTTAAAATGATAATACAATCTTTACAGTGCAGACTGAAATCATTTTCCAGCTACAGTCACAATATTTTCTGATTCTTTGTGCTTTAACATTTGATTTTTTTGCAGGATTTCAGCATTCCTTCCAGGCCTTGGCAATGTTTTAAATTTGCAAAGCCCATTCTCTGACATTCAAAAGTTGAATTAGATTGATTATCCATTCAACCATCATGTAATCACTTATCAAATATAAACAGAACAGGATCAAATGTGAGATTATTGGTCAATTCAAGATTTAAACGTGTTTAATTACAGTTACAAACATTAGTGAGTTAATAAATCAGACCAAATAAAGTCTAATTAGTTGTATTGTTTTTGCTTTGTATTTTCACCAATAGTCATATAGAGGGCTTTCTATTTTTATTCATTGTACCAAACTTTCCTCATCTTGACAAATCTAAAAAAAATGCATTAAATGAAAAAAAACTAGTTTCCTCTTGCATGTCACACTTTCTTTAAAAAGTGCTCATTGCTAATTAGTCTGAACTTAAAAAAAATAAAATCACTGAATTACATTTTTAGGCGATGAATGTTTAGTTTAAATGACATAAGCAAGATAAACACGTGTTTTTGATGCCATCTAGTGGCCTGAAGGATTAACTGACTTTGCTGGAGAAGGCAATGAGACTGACCCATTGCTGTACAGAGCTAAAACAAAGAATTAAGCACTGGTCATGATGGGGAGTATTTTCCTTTTAGAATTTCAGGTTATCAGTGCTGGCATCTCTTACTTAAAGCAGAATGACAAAATAATCCTCTTATTACAAAGGAAATGCCTTTGTAATAAGATGAGCACAATCTTTTAGAATTTAATAGAAAATCCCTTTTTTTGTCCCACAGTGGGGAAATTGTGGCATTACAGCAGCAAAAGATTATAGCAAAAGTGGTCACACAATGTGGACCTCATAATGTGTATAAAAATAACAGAATAAGTGGCAGAGTTAAAAAATAAACAAATGAAATATTGTACTGTGCAGTGTTTTTGCAATATAAATACTGTGTATCTGCAGAATGAGTAATCATTATACAGCTGTGGACATTCTTACAGTGGTGGATATGTAAAAATAGCTGCAACACCATCGATGTGCAAAAATGACAGCAGCATGTTATATAAGTGACTAAGACAGAACCTGTGCAAAATCAGCATGAATGTAACAACTTATTGAGGTTGTTGTGAACAGTGATGGTTATAAAGTCTTACATCTGCTGGGAGGAAGGATCTGTGATAACGCTCCCTCGTGCATGGCTCCCCTCTGAGGTATTTGGAGGTGGGTCAGGTACCGGGACATCGTACTCAGTAACAGCTTTATCTAAACAGTTTTACTCAAATGATACTATAAAGTTGTTATCTGAGAAACAACTTGTTATTCTGTTATAGGCGTTAGGTAAAAATGCAACTTAGTGATCATAACTTCTGATTTACTATTTGCTAAATGATATCAGGTAACATAATATATATTTCAATTCTGCTGTTTTAACGAATGAAATAAAATAAAAAATATTTTTTTTATCATGAAATTCATGAAACATGCTTTAGATAGACAGAGATCAGATGGTTAGTTACTTCCAAAAATGCACACATTACTGTGCATGTGATTTGTTCACTTGGCCTTCAAATGACACAGCAGATAAACAATGGAAATTAAAAAACAAAGCTTGAGATAAAAAAAAAAAGTCTCACTAAAACATTGAAAACTGTAGGTGTTTGTTTCTCAGGTGGATTTTGTTAAATACAAACTTGTTCTTAAGTGAAGTTGCTAATAAAGGGTTAAGTAACCAGAAATTTTACTCAAGTGAGATGATACCTTATTTCTTCAGGTAAAAACTACAAAACAGCAAAATAAGATTTTTTTTTATTTTTTTTTTATTGAAGTTACTCAAATAAATGTAACTGCTACTCACCTCTGCAGGTTTATCATAGGCTGATGAAGAAAGCCTGTTTTAAAAACACATTTGGTTATTTTGAATGATTTAAGGTAGACTCTATTAGGTTGATTGGTCATTATTTGTTTAGTGTAATATTTATAAGCATTTTTATGAAACTATAACAAATATTTGGATTTAGGTTAAATAAAGATTATAAAATTCACAGCCATTAAGAACCTTAATTCAAAATCAATGCCACCCAGAGAGGAACAACATCCCCTGTACTTTTGATTGGTTTGGTTTCCCACAGAGCATCAGTTTTGAGGTCTTGTCAGATTTTCCATAAGATGCCTTCACATTATAGTGTGATGGATTAAGTAAATTTCAGTGTCCATTTTTTGCAACATAGTGTTCTGAATGTAGGCCATCAAAGTCCATTTTACTCTAATCTACAGAGAGCACTGCTTTCTGCAAGTTTGATTAACCTGCTGTGGGTTTTTAAATAATAGAAAATATTGCAAGATAAAAGAATAAAAACTGGCAAACACGAGGATGGCTGATGGTGCAGAAGAATCCATTGCTCATTACTGCAGGGAAAAAAAAGATCTTCAGCCCTTTAGGTGAGGATCAGAGATACTTCTATGAATTATTTAGATCTCTAATATGTCAACACTGTTGGAAGCTTCTGATGCATGTACAGTATATGGTATATGGTCCTAAATGTTACCTATGTTGCTTTAACAGGTAAGAACTGAATGATTATTTTAAAGGAAAGAGAAAAAACAAAGAAATGCAGGTCTATTAAAATTTATTAAATATCTTTACATTATTTAAACAGCTCAAAGTAACCGATAGCTCTTAATCCTATCCAACAGCTGGTTCGGACATTAGGTTTTTAAAGACAATAAACAAAACAGAATTAAGTTAGTAAAATTCAAACATGACAAAACTCTGCAAACCGCCCAGCACATGTGTATGATTCGGTCACAGGCTATGTATAAATTATTCAATGTGTTTTCTATTTGTTTGATTTAAACAATGTTGAGTCAAGAGTGAATAAGGAAAAGCAGACCCAGGATATAAACACCCAGGATCTGCCAGCCTAATGATACACAGAAAACCCAGGAGAGGGACTTAGTTTAACAGAGGAGGAAATAATGCTACCAGGTATTTTAAAGCTGTGTTCCTCAGTTATAAAATAAGAACATCTGTATTGATGTGAATTAGGAAGCACTTGAGAGATTGGAGTCACTGGAGCAGGTGTGTTCAGAAGTCATTGGGTCTATATATCTTTATATGTAGAAAAAATGATGATCATAAATGTCAAGAAATTGCTGCAGAAATAGAAATAATTAACTTTATATTTTTGAATTTTTTTTTTCCTAAAAGTAAATTCAAAACACAACCCAGAAAAAAACTCACAGAATCCACAAAATGAGAACTATCGATGAATTAAACTGAGCTTTCCCTAGAAGCTATGGAGGCACAGATGTGAACCTGAAGACACTCCGAATAGAAAATTAGTAGATCAAAAAATATTTACAAAGACAAACATATTGATATCTTTAGGAAAAATAATTATATGGCACTGCTTGCAAAGTCTGTTTTCAAAATAGAGCTTTGGTATATCACAATGCTTCATTTATGTTTCCTGCTTACATGAAATCCTGTTTCATTAATATTCCCATCCAAACACACAACACAACACAGGAGAGTGACTTAATAAACCGGTCAATCCTCTACAACAAGAATTGAAGACGCCCACTCCTGCTGCCAAAATTTGTAGCTCCTGCTCGGATCCAGCAGGTGTCTCCCTCCACTAACGGAGCTGTTAGTATGTGGAGGCAGCGACTGAAGGAGGACAGCCAGGCTGGATGTGCTTCAGGTGGCAGGAGTGGCAGAGGAGGTGTCCGTTCAGGGGGTAGCAGCGGTGACCCTCTTCATCATTCAGCTCCATGTTGCAGTCCTGGAAAACAAAACAGCGTACAAATCTGATAAAAAACGAGCGCCCAGATGTTCAGTAAATTTCCTCTTTTAAAGAAAACCCAACATAAAAAAAGCTCTGATTTTCCTCTGATAAAATAAAAAAAAAATAACAAAATCAAAGAAAAAGAAGCTGTCAATCAGACCAGGAGTTAAAAAAAACAAACATCAAATCTACATACCTGCTCGACTCAGCACTGCGTAATTACAAAGACTGCAATTAAGATTAGGGATCTGCTCATTAAAACTTCATTTAATGAGCTACTCAGGCTCCAGAGCTCAAAGTCACTGAGCACACTGTTGTTTCATATCTTGCAGGTGAGAGGAGACTTGGTTCAGACTCACCTCACAGTGGTAGCATTCAACATGATAATCTTTGTCCATGGATACGACTCGAATGGTTTCATCAGAGCCCTGGAAGGAAAACCAAGCAGAGAGGGTCGGCTCAGCCAAAGGAGAGTCGTGTTGGATTCAGTTCATCAGGTTGAGTTAAATATTGATGAGTAGGAGCGGAAGGATTTTATGCTTATCGCTAGTTGCTCAATCATTGTTCTTCAGCAGTTTTAATTCATCCAGCTTCTGACATATTAGAACCACATCTATATGATAAATCAGGTGCTTCTGAAGGTAGAGGCCTTAGACTGTTTCAACTGATTAATGCTGTGAAGTGGTGGCCAAACGTCTGAGGCCAACAGCAATATTCATTTTTAACCTGCTTAAGTTTCATCCAGTTTAAATGAGTTTAGTATAAAGGGACTGATCAGATTAAACGCAATTGATCATTAAATTAATAAAAATTTCCCATGATTAAAAAACTAATCTGCTGTCACTATTAGCACTGAAATGGCTTCACGGAAGATTACTGCTCTGTACGCAAGACAGAATTCATAATCAATTATCAAATAATCTAAAACTTCTAACAGAGCTATTCAACTGATCTTAATACGACCAAAAAAAGTCCAGCAGGGTCCAGGACTGTCTGACAAAAAGAAATCACTAAGAGTAGAGTCCAAAAAAAGCTAGGATTCCCACCAGTGCAGAGCTTGTGTGCCAACGACAGCAGGCAGGATTGTGTTTGTAAAAGTCTGATTTTAAGGACTGAAGAAGCGTAGCTCACATGCAATTTTTCTTCATGAGAAACATTCTGCAGGAAGAACCCAGATCTGAATGCAGGGGGACAGAATGTAGTTCTCATTTCCAAAACCTTCCTGTTTGTCACAACCATGAGGCAGAAAAAAATAGGAATGCTGCCATAATAAAAGATCCTGCTGCTTACATATGTAGGTTGAGACTCACTCGTAACCTTGCCTAAAATGATTAGAGTCGGATCAACTCTCCGCAACGATCCACAGATATTTACCCATAGTCTGAACTAGGATGGAGTTTAAAGTTGTTTGTTAAGTTTTTAACCGTTAAGATTTTCAGTCTAAAGCTGGTAAACTCTGCAGATCTCAGTTCTATCTAGAATCCATCGATGGTTAAAAACATGTGAAATGTTCATCACTGAATCATCATCTGACATAGATTAAACTACACTGATTCTCAAGAGAGGAGAATTCATTGCCGTCAGAATCAAAATGTTCTGTATCTCGAAGCATCATAAAAAAGAAAAAAAAAAAATCAGCTGTCAAAAACATCTTACCTCTGAGGGCAGGATGGGCTGGTTACAGGCGGCACATTTAGGAGCCAGAACCCTGAGAGGCAACATGGACAGAAACTTTAATGTACATCACAGCAAAAAGACTTAAAGGCAATTCAATATTCTGCTAAATTAAAACAATAAAAAAAGTCTCCCTATCCATATTTTCAAAGCTTTAACTCACTGAGCCTCTGGAATTTCTTTCTTCTAGATCCAAACATCCTAACTCTCAGAGTGAGATACCAGGTTTTCTAATGTACGCAAAGGAAGAGTGGGAGCAATGAGAACCAAATGATATTCTCTCCACCATGATCTCTGGAGGAAACAACAAGGCTTGTTCAGTGCGAGTGGCCGTGCCTCCAATCAAACATAATAAGGCTCATCTGATTGAAACCAGCAGGAGAACATGTGGGAGCTGCCAACAGGCACGCGCTCCGTGGTGCTGGACATGCTGTCCACATGGAGAGCAGCAGCTGCACCTAAAAGTTTGACTCATAATCAGATGGATTAGAGGTTTTTATTCTTTGGTTCTTGAGTCATAATGAATAGATTCTTCAGAAGCACAGTTGACTTTCATTCTAATGGATGTCAGAGGAACTGGATTTGTCCTCATGGACCCGAACAGCTGTGTCCATACCAGTCTTCACACCTTGAACCAAACAGTGATCTTTTCTCCGGGCTCTCGCCATGCCAGGCTGCTGTTCTCATGTGTCTGCCGAGCGTGGACCTTCAATTTGCATTTGGCAGAAACCTGAGAGAACCTCCCGTCAGCTCAGACAGGTCGTCCCAGTCTCACCCTTCACCAGCAGTATAATTATCACAGAGTTAACAGTTAGTGCTGGGATCCGAGAGACCCCACATACTTTACACTGAGTCACATTTTAGCCACTTGGACTGGTATGCATCCGTAATACAGCGAGTGCAAAAATGTTCATATTTCCTGATTTTAATTCTCATTTTCTTACTTTATAACCACAAAACCTTCAGTATTTGATTTAAATTGTATGTCAATGACCAACACAAGTTTCACATTTTTACATGTTCGGTTAACCAGCTAATTATCCTCTTTTAGGTCTGCCCCCATCCATTATTTTAGTAACTGATTAAATTAGTAATCATTTTTTCAATTGTTCAAGAGGTAATTTAACTAAATTTTCATTTTTGAAAATAAAAAAAACCTTTGACGCTTCATAAAAATGCATTTAAATAAATTATAAAGACAGACAGACGAGATTTCTCATCTTAATTAGAAAATAATCATATATTTTATAATGATTTGTCACAGTTACTGCTATATGTAGCTTTTTCTTTCAGCAAACTGCATGCATCAGAGTCTGTGAACCATTACTCTAAGTAAAAATGCAATTACCAAATTACTTGACTAAAGATAACTTAAATTATTGCTTCCCCACAAATAATCTTATTAACCGTTTTAGCGCAGTTCTCATTCCACCTCACAACTATTCCATGCCCTGTGTTGATCAATTACATACAATCCTAATAAAATACAAGCAGGTGTGAAAAAATGAGGAATAAGTTTATGTGTGTGGCCACATGTTCACCTGTGGTAGTCTTTGACACAGTAGATTTTATTTTCAGTGTCCACGGTGAAAGGAACTCCATCGAGGCTCTCGTTACAGATCACACAGCGGAAACAGCCGGGGTGGTACGACTTCCCCAGAGCCTGCAGGATCTGTAGAAGGAATCCGGTGAAGTACATCAATAACACTTCTGTCCACATTCAAGGTTTCTATCAGAACAAACCCATACATTTGTAAAAAATTGTTTAGAAACATATGATCAGATGACTCTCAATTTCTACCATTTAAGTTGTTTTGGTCCTATTAGAATCAAGGACATAATTTACTCATACAGGAAGAAATTTCACTGGTCAGGTATGATTACAGTCACAGCTGTTGACTCGACCAATAAATTCAGTTCAATTCAGAAAGACTTATTAATACCAAAAGGAAATGAAATGTTGCACTAACTTGTAGGCCGTTTGTCAATGATATGTTATAGGTGTTTATGGCTGTAGAGAGGAAGAATCCTGGACAAGCCTGCATTTAATTTTAAGGCCCAGCCAAGATATAATTAAGGAAATCCATACAATTGGACAGATCCATTTTTCACTTTTTTATAGCTGATATTTAGAAGAAATTTAATTCCTATGTAGGTTTAGAAACAAATGTGAATTTACTGTAATAAATCTTCTTTTATTTGAACGTTTCATACTTTTTTTATACATATTTTTATACAGTTTTCCGAATGCTCTTTACTTTTGTTTGTGTGTGTCTGCTTGTTCACTGATTGTACTAATTGATTTATTTTCTCCAAAAATAATAAAAATTAAGTAAAAAGCAGGGTCTGTTTAAGTTGCCATTACAAAGACTTAAAGGAAAAACCTATAAAGTGAAGAAGAATATGAAGACCTCTAAGTGACATTATTTACTGCGTTATGAACACCAGCAGACTTATGCTATGAGAAATCCGTCATTTGATGACATCATTTGAAAACTTTGTCTTCTGCCTGTAGCTGTGGGAGCAACACACTGTGCTCCCACCTGAGTTTTACCTCCACATGTGAGCGCACAAAGCTCAGGGGAATATAATTCAGACGTTTCTGTCTGGTTCTGAGTCACGCACCCAGTCAGCCAGAGAGAGAAGAAACAGACACTCACCATGTCCATGATCAGATGTCCACATGCGTTACACTTATCGGCAGACTGTTGGAAGCCAGAATACTTCAGAGAAAGAGAGAGAGAAAGGAAGAAAACAAATTCTTTTGAATTTTGGTTGCAGAGAATGAGATTTCCACCTTTGAGTCTGGGATCTGAACAACCACAATCTGTCTTTCTGTCTGTCTGAACTCCAGCCAGTTAAAATAAACCACAACTACTGCTTTGAACTGCTTGAAAGCCTTCTACTCTAGAAAGGTTTTCAAGCCTTGAAAAAAAGAGTGTTTTGTTTTGATTGTGGAACATTGAGGGGGAATAGGAGCATTCAGACATCAGACATCTGACCTACAAGCTGTTGAAAGCATTTCTGAAGAACTTTCAGTTTTGGTGTTTTTGGCTCCCCCAGTGGACAAAAGCTATATTGATTTGTCTAAAGGAAGACAGCATTTCCCATGAGAACAAGTGCATAGCGTGGTAAAATCCTGATCTACCAATCACCTGCAGATAGAATTAACTAAGGCCCCGTCCACACGAAGTCGAACCCTGGCCTAAACGCACAAATTTTTCACCAAACCAGCCTCTCATCCATACGAAGCCGGCGTTTTGGGGGTCTGTAAACGATCTTTTTTTATTAAGCCTTCAGAGTGGGAAGATTTTGAAACTCCGTTTTCGCGTTTCTATCTTTAAGCTCTAACCGCATTTTTTTTCTTACACGCATGCGTCATAGCGTCGCCTCTAAACACGCATGCGCGACACAGTATCACAACAACAATGGCGGCGTACTGTGTTGAATGGTTGCTGCTCATGCTACTCACCCTGCTGTCGGGCTTACAACAGAATCTTCTTCTTCTGGAATATCTCCAGGAAGAACAGAGCAATATCGACGACATAGTTCAGCACCTGAATTTGACTGAACCACGAAAATGGGCAACCATGTATAAATATTACTGCGCATGCCCAACATTTCATTGCCTGTTTTCGCCTATTTTTGCTTTGGCACCACAGCGCCACTTACAGGCCTGGCATACATTTTGCAGCGTTTTCATGCATTCGTGTGGTCGACATTTATTTTACGTCTCCGTCTTTACGACAAACGTTCTGGAAAATATTAGCGTTTCTTGTCCGTTTTGACTTCGTGTGGACGGGGCCTAAATTTCTGTCTCCAGTGGCTGTGTGAAAGACGATTAGCAATGAGGTTATTAAATAAAACAACATC
This sequence comes from Cyprinodon variegatus, assembly GCF_000732505.1. Classification (NCBI taxonomy): domain Eukaryota; kingdom Metazoa; phylum Chordata; class Actinopteri; order Cyprinodontiformes; family Cyprinodontidae; genus Cyprinodon; species Cyprinodon variegatus. The sequence continues at coordinate 554,268 of NW_015150674.1, read as the reverse complement.
ATATGACGATGTTGAAAATAAGAAATGTTTAACTTTGGTTTTGAACCGTATTTCTGCAATGCTTGAACTAGATCAGATCTAATTGTTTTGGCATTGATTTTTATGGATGACCACACTACATACATAATCATCTTCACCAACAGAACTAAAGAACTGTAATGTTCTAAATGAACTAAATTAATGAAATAAATTATTTTGATAATAACCCTTACAAAACAAAAACCTGACAAAACATAGCGCATTACTAAGCTGACTGTGCTCAATGCAATCCTGAGAATATATTTGCAGAGGTTTTCAAAAAGTGCTATAATAGCCTGACTGCCCTTTAACCTTTAAAGAAAAACATCTTCTCGGTTTACAGATCTCCTTCCAGTCCAGACTACATAAGCCAGCTGACATGAAGCGGTTGTGTTAGGTGCTGGAAACAGGTCCCAAGGTCAATGCTGAAGTTTTGCTTTAAGTGTTAGTGAATGCACCCACCCCCCGTCTAATTTCACCTCCTATTTCCCAATAAGAGCATGGGCCCACATGGAGGCAAAGAGATCATTGATTTGATATTGATCACCCACCAGGAAGTCCTCTTCACAGTAAACCTTCCCTCCAACGTAATAGAAAGCCTTCCCTCTGAGCCTTCGACCTGCAAAAACAGACAGAGAACTTAGCTGATCTTCATCACCATGAAAAAAGAAAGTCGACGTCAAAATGTCAGAGTGGAAAATCCTGCATGAGCTATGATCGGAATCTCAAAAAATAGTTCCAGCGCAAACGCGTGACGACTGCGGTGATTAATTACAGCCATTGGAAGTTAATGGCCTCTCTTTTAATATTCACCACATCCGAGCTGATAAATCAAAGAGCGGGTCTTCATTTAACAGTGTGGGGGGGGGGGGGGGGGCAATGCAGAGCAGCCTGTCATGGTCGGGACCAGAAACGCATCTGGATCAAACACTGGTGTGGAAAATGCTGATTATATCCAATTACCAGACAGGTGCAAGAGATTAAGCACCCTTCTCTGTTTGATTTCACAGCCAGCGCAGGCCGAAGCCCGCAGCGGCCCGCTGCGTTCCACTCCTTGTTCCGTTCCAGTGTCGCTACACATGGTTGGTAGGTTTCCTGTCTGTCTGTGTATGGTCTGGAGTTTGCTTCTTATAACAATACACACACACACTCCCCAAAGCTTCTTACTTATTTCACACAGCAGTTCTAGCTCAGGTCCCACAGGAAGAGGAAACATTCCTCAAATACTCTGACAGGGGTTGGGGGGTTAGGGAGGGGACAGCAGGGGAGAGAGGATGGGGTAACCTTTATTTCTGGTATTTACCTGATAATCTGACTCAGGATCTTTCTAGCAGAGGAAATTTAAACGTCAAAAATCCTGTTTTAGGTAATAAATTAGGTTAAATGAATTAAATATTTAACTGGATGAGGATAATCTCACCCTGAATTGACAACAAAGTGCTGATGGGTCACACCCAGCACTACATTTGCTCATTTTAAAGGTAGAAAACCTGGGTAATTATTGACCAAACGCCTCAGAGCAAAGTCCTCTTCTCAAGTAGGATAAGGGGAGTAAAAGGAAGCTATGGGCTTTTTCCTCTTCTTCAAATTCCTGTCATTTTTTTACCTCAGTGAGTTAAATAAGGAAAACTTTAAGCTTGTCTAAAAAGATAAGGGCTTAATTAAAGTCAGGCGTCAGGAGTGATGACTCCAGGAGCCCTAAGAAGGACGACCTCTGTTTCTCTTTCATAAAAATGTAAAACACCTGTGGGAAGGACGAAACACAAAGCCCTTTTTCTGATTAAAAACATTCTGCTAGTTCTCTAGAGTAATCCTCCTATTCGTAGAACATAAAATAAAAAAGAACATAACCAACTGAGAGTGACCCTGGGACGTGACCACGACATAAAGTCGATTCAGCCTCGCCTTCCATCATTTTCTGTTCTGATTTGAAAGAGGCCAGCAGCCAGTTCTGGGAAGTTAAAATGAAGGAGTGTGTTTTCAGAGCTATAACCAGGGCAGGTTCTACCTTCAACATCAACCTCCCGCAGCAAAATGCAGCAGCAGCTGTGGCTTGCAATCAAAGCGATGCTGAGAAATCAGATGGTTGATCAGCCACGAGTGAAGACCATCTGGACAGAAACACCAAAATCGTATCTTTTACCGGCCAGCAAATGCACCATAGGTTAGGTGAGGCTCCTCAGAGAAGAATCAAATTCTTCAAGAAATGTTGCCTTCATGTTTCCTCTATGCTGCTGCGTGCGGTGGGACGTGCGCTGCAGCTGAATGGCTCCCCTGTCCACACACTGTCCTCCATCTATTTACACTCAGTGGGTCCTACATGGGCCCCTATTCCTGCATTCCTCCCTGGATGACATGTTTTTTTCCTGTGGCCACTTAAAAGCCAGCACAACCCAAATGCCCTCTCATGGAGCAAACTATGAGAGGTATGTAGAGTGTAAACTATGACCCCCTCCACCGCCGCCCCCCACCCAAACCATCATGTCAGACATCAGCCTCAATCTGAGCCACAATGCCTCCGTCTCTTTTATCTCCCACACACACAGGACAGAGGGGCAGGGAGAAACGCAGAGATGTTTATCACACGTTTCAGAGCCAAATTGTCCGCTGCAAAGCAGCTGCACAACAATGAGCCTCAGCGGGGGGTTCACCAAAACAGTGGCACAAATACTCCACATACCCGTGAACTGAAAACTGGAGCAGAGATTTTCATTTGCTGTGATGAAGAGGCGGGTCGTCTTTCAGGAAGGGACACTCAATCAGTTATTAGGTATGAAGATGAGGAAATATTTAGAGGAAAGGATTATTTAATATGAAGCGTTAATTCAAACAATATACCTTCAAGGAGTGTTAAAAGGAAGACGCTCAAACTTTTGCAATTTCTTTTTTGTTAAAAACATTCAAACTTTCTTGCACTCTTTAAATTGCTACATTTTTTATGTTTACTATCAAGCAGAAAGAGGGAGTACGTAGAAATGGGTAAAACAATATATATAAAAAAAGAACAAAAAGCCTGAAGAAAAAGGCTAAATCTAAGGTAAAACCAAGAGGGATTCAAAACATAAGCACAGTAGTTCTTGTAGAGAGCATCTTCAAAAGCTAGAGAACTCCTCCTCCTAGAAAGTCACACAAGCAGAAAAAGACATCCAGCCTCAAGTTCTGCATATCTTTAGCCAAAAGACTCTTCTACTTGCAGGTTGATGCATCAGGCAGGTAAATGGTTCAAACTGTCTTTGTGTGGGCTGAAAGAGAGGCCGACACACCCACTAACCAAACACCAGCAATACATGATAGTAATCCCTCCATAATTGTGTGCATTTACGAAGGGAAGTAAACGACAGAGGAAGGTGCCACTTTCATTCAGAGCCACATAAGCAGCCTGTTATTAAGGAGCCATAAGCTCCATAGGAGGATTTGGATGAGAGGCCAAATTCTCCACGTGGTGTAGGTGTGCGTACTTACTGCAGGCACTGCAGGTGAAGCAGGTGTCGTGGTAGAGGTTACCCATAGCCTGGCAGGCCTGGTTGGCTCCATAAACCGCCTTGTTACACTTCACACAAAGTCCTGGAACATAACACAGCGACATTAAGACCATTCTCTAAGTATTGACAGAGAAATGCAACAAATCTGAGCAATTAAAAACGGCTATCCTAAAGCAAACACAATACACTGCAGGATTAGTTTATCCGGAATAAAGTCAGGAAGTTGATATAGTAAGCTGTTTCTGTAAAAAGGGAAATATCTTCCAGCGTGTTTGCTTGACTTGGCTCCAAAAGCTGGACTTGTGTTAATAAAAAGAGCTGATAAAAATCAAAGTGTGCCCGCTCTCACTGCACTGTCTGTTTGGGTGGCTAGAAATAAAGACAGTGGAGTGGAGTCTGTTTAATGATCGCACGCCCACTCAAGCTAAAGGATGAGCAATCAAAATGTGGAGAGAAAATAAGCCGTCTGTGGGTTTTTGTGGCAAATAAAATCCTTGTTAGCAACATTGAGGTTTTTCTTTTTGTTTTAGCCCATCTATCCATATATCCGCCTGTACTAAAGCAGCTGAACATTTCATATTAAACATAAAATCATAGTAATAGTTATATATCAATCAAAACCAGTCAGTCTAAACTAAGTATGAAAGTTTTTTTTTTTTTTTAGAACGAAGGGATTTTTGAGTTGCTCAAGCTTTAGTCTTCATTGAAATCAATGTTGAATCAACACCTTATTTTAAATAAAGCATTGACTTATGCTGACTTCCAATTAAATTATGTGCCTGCTTGGTCATAATGATCCCTTAATTATTAACAAACAAATAATAAATAAAAGCTACCCTACAAAGTACTAAAGGAGATGGTCTTCCATCTTCCATGGACTTAAAATCATTCAAAATGTGAAATAATCAAACTTTGTCAGTCTCTGAAAACTGTAAAAAGGATCATTTTACGGCCCAAGATACAGATTTAACATCTGCTTTAATGCTAAATGTGAAACTATGACTTAAGAAAAAATAATAAAAACTTTGGCCTGACTATTTTTTTTTATCTAATCAGTAGAATTTCATGATCAACAACAAAACCATTAAATAAAGCAAATCATCAGCACTCATCATCGTTATGTATAAGTTTCATATATATATTCTTAGAGGCTAAATTCATATATCAGAACATCTTGATTTTTCAGGCCTTCAGACAAGGCTGTGAGTTTCTCAGGTTCTGGAGATCATAAGGGACACCAGCCGTACGTTTGACTGGATCTCTAGTTCTACAAGTTTTTTTTAAAGGGACTTAGAAGTGAAAAATTCAATCTGAGGTTTATGTGTTAACCACACATCAGCTACCAAATCAATCAGCTGTAGTGTGACCTTACAGTGTGTAACCAATACAGCACTGATGGAGGGTGAAACCTCTCAGTGTGTGAATGTATATGCCTGGGCTCTGAGTTATTTGTGTGTGTTTTTTTATAGAAAACTCCTCAGGGACTCTGAATTGGAGCCCAGTAGAGGAGGTCCGCCCAGCCCTGCTCCTCCTAGAGCGCTGACAAAGAACCTTCTGTTTCCAATGTATCCAACAAACATCACATGGCTGTCTCCTTCCATAAACAACCCCACTGTTTTACTTAATAACGCTGCTGAACAATTTTATTGGGAAAAAAAACTTTGAAGTTATAATTTATTCTAAAATTTGATTAAAAAACAACAAAAGCCAAAGTATAAGGCCACTAAACATCAATCTTCATCTGGGGCTCGGATGGTTGGAGAGGCGATTTAGAGATAACAGGAGGATATTATTTTTATAAAGCAAAGGAATTCTGCTCTGCTATTTGGTTTACATACAAACACAGTTATAAACTCAAACTACTCAACTAAAGCAAGCAATAGTCCCTTTTTCTGAGAGAGGTAGATTGAGATAAACTAGAAAACTGTGCATTTCCTAAACATGATAAATTATTAGCAATCTCCTCTGAACGTTTTTGTTTCATCAAAATTTTTAAAAAAAACTTTTCTTTTCTGCAGATTCTGTCTTTAAAAGTCTGCTTATAAAAGACGCTGTTTGGGTTCAACCTGGGGGAAGGGAAGCAAAACACGCAGCCATGCTTCTCTTTCTACCTTCCTCACCTTTTCCAGCTGTCACAACTCTCAGTCAGCCTACTGCCAGATATTCCACTAACCCTTTTTTTATTTTAGAGGACTACAAATCCCATCGATTTCTCTAAAGTGTCTGACAAAATAACAGCCTTATCATTTTAGGATGAAGTCTTACTGTCAAGTCAGGTTTTCCCTTCAGCTAAAGATTTCCACTCTGTCTGGTTGCTGAATGCGTCTCTGACCTTTGCTACAGCTAATTGCCTTTCCATGAAGTTTCTATGGGAGTAACGAGTCAGGGTGTCTGTGACTCGCACTGATGGGGCTCAGGAAGCTGTATGCGGAGAGACCAATTACAGCTGGCAGCTTGTTCGTGTGAAGAGCTGTTGGAGCGGCGCACCAGCGGTGGATATACAGATGTAGATACATTTATTTGTTCATCAGAAGAAATAATGGGAAGGTGCGGCAGCATAATCTCACACGAAAATAACTTTTAATTTGAGAGCATTGGTTTAGAGTGAGAAAAATGTGATGATTATTCAAGGAAACTGTAAAGTAGTCACATTTTTTTTTAAGTATTCAGTTAAATCCGAGTTTCTGGGAGCTTTTATTAAGTAATTCCTCCCAACTGGGTATTTGGGAGAGCAGCCAGGAAAAAGCTCTGCCCTCTCCCCAACCGTCACCAACTTAAGCATGTGGAGTTTGCTAAAATCTGAGACTTTCAATGAACCACACCTTTTGTTTCGATGGGAGATTTTACTTTTTGGTAACAAACTCCAGGTGGGTTGGTCATAAAAGAAGGAGTGAATATATGGGAAAAGTATCTCACGTACATAATTAAGCATGGCAGAGGAGCCATGATGCTCTGGAACTTGGTTAGAATGTGTTTCTTAGATCGACACTAACTGGGTTTCTGAAAAACCTGTGAGCTGAGCGAGGGTAACTGAACTCTAAATGAGGTAAGACATCAATGATCAGCCTCTGTCTGCAACTTCAATCTTGTCAAATGTTACAAAAGATCGTGGAGCCAGAAAAAGTGTCCGTGTCGGCGCCAATAAGCTACATGATAAACAGAAGGTAAGAATCTACATCAAATCCTGTAAATTATGCAGGAAGGTTTCATTTATTGATTCATTTCCTAACTTTTACATTCGCACGCAGAGCGACTCTAAATTCTGAGCCGACGCAGGATATTAGATTCTTTCAGCTTCCGTGGGGCATAACTTCTCAGAAAAAGACGTTCGAATGTGGATGAGGGGCTATCACACCCACACAGGAGACAGGGAGCCTCCAAAGCCTGCCAGAGCAGAAGCCAAAAAAAAAAATCCCTGGGAAGAGTTAACATGGCGCTTTTTTTACTAGACAGCCAGATGGGATGAATTAATCCGTCATCTTAGCGCAACATTAAATCCTCCAGTGATTTTGTGTAAGTGTGTGTTTGGGAGACTCTGGTCCCACCACGTCTCTCCATCTTGGGGGAACTTGACTGTAAATCTCACATTCTTTTAGTCTCATGTGGCCAAATATAAAAGACACTTCCACAAACTTTGCCCCCAAAAAGCTCTGTCATCCACTCATCCATTCATCTGCACACCAGGCTCCCCTACAGTTGTCTGGGTACCATCGCCCCACCTTCTCCTTTGTGTCCAAAACCCTTGTTTAAAAAAAAAAAAAAGATTCCTGCAGGCATTCTTCTGCGTTTCCCCAGTGCAGCTATTTGGCACCGAACACGGTTTCCCAGAACCTACATCTGCAGTTATACCGATCGGCAAAGAGTAGTCATGGGAAATGTGATGCATCTGGTCTAAGGAGACGCCACTCGGTGAAAGCCGCGTTGACAGAGACTTTTAGAAACACACTCCACATAGTTTAACATAAACTCCCAAATCTGATTTTAATAATCCTACAGCTGCAGTCGTGCTACTGCAACACTGATAATAAAATGTGCAAAAGACTTTAAAGACATTTCCTCTTTTTTATACTTATAAAAAAAAGCCATACATTTTTCTTTATCTAGCATGAATGCATGACTCATGATGAGACATGGTCTGGTGGGAACCTCCAAATTGGAACAACTAAATGTGTGGGCTGTGTGGGATAGAGCATGCAAAACTGTGTACTTCTACACGCATTTAGCATATTATAACCAACACTTTTTATGGCTGTTCTTGAGTGCTGTATTGTCCCTAATGTCTGCCATGCCAGGAAGATATCTACAAGTTTAATCGTGACAGTCAAGTGCACTGCAACTTCTTCCTCTTTGCACACCAACACAAGGGGAGGTGGGGGTGATGGGTGCTGTGAATTGCAATCGTGACATTCCAGCTGGAAATTCCTCCCGGAAGGAGGAAACTGTGAGGGCTTTATCTGCAACGCGGCGCTACGTTATCCATCACCCATCCAGCCACAGGCACCTTTTTTCCATCGCTAAAATAAAACGGCATGTTTTCTTATATCTGAGTCATCCAAAGTGTCCAGAATTATCATAACTCTGAACATTCACCCCAAACTTTGATGGATCATGAGGTCAATGTTTAAAGGTGCTTCAACTTTTTATAGAGCAAAACCAGACGGTTCAGGTTTATTCCGATGCAGCCAAAACTGAACCAACTGTAACAAACTAATAACAAGAGCATCATCCTTATCACCTTACAAGCATTTCTCCCTCTATTATCAAGCTGGAAAAGGAGAGCATTGATCAGATGCACCGATCCAGTTTTTTCCAGTCCAATCCGATACTGATATATGCCAATATCTGGTGCTGACCCAATTCAACTGTTGGATGAATGAACAATTATATCTTACCATGCGAGTGAAGGCTTCAGCATTGATAAAAATATTATAGAAAGTAAAAAAAATGAGTGCAGATATAAATGTACTTTATATTATTTAAAGGTGCCGATGCGGTTTCTTTAAAGTTGACCAATCTGCTCCAGTAGAACAAATAACGCTCGCTGTGCTGCAAGTAGAGACGGGAAAATATAAAGCTTGAATTTTCCTCTCCATCCTATGTCAGCCAGCGGCTCCATCACTTTTACACAAAAATGGTGTTCTCACCTGCAGAACCCCCCCCTAAAACTGCTGGTTAGTTAGCCCAGTTTCTGTCAGGGATCCGTTTACCATTTCTAAAGGAAGTTATTATTGGGACTGATCCAAAAGATCATGAAGAGGCTGCACTTCATCCAATTTAGATTAGACTGATGGGACTACCAGGAGCGCCAACCGCTCTGACATCAGGATGAGGCAGGTGCAGCAGTGGAGGTGAATAAATAGCCGATCCTATTGTAGGAACGCAGCTGCTTAAGAAATATTTTGTTCACAATATTCTGTACTGAAATTTAAAAATGTCACACAAGCAGAAGTTTATAATGAGAATCAGTTGGAGTATCTATGGAAAGCCAAAAGGGCCATATATAAACGCTCCTATTACTTCAAAGATTGATTGATTGAGTCATTGTACGAAAAAGTGAGGGATTCGGCTGATGTGCTGATGAAAAGGCAGATGGTTTGTTGAACCACAGTAACATCAAGCTGGTAGCTACGTTACAAGGACACAATCGGATTACAGGCCTGATCAGATCATAAATGTTTAACGGAAAAATGTCAGACTGAAAATTTTGATCCGATTCTGTCCGATAGGAAAGAAATTGAATGCCGAAAGAGAGAGGTGGTCTTTCTTCTTGTGAAATAATCTCCACTTATCACGTGTGCAATGCCAGCATGACATTTTTCTCTTTACTCCTAAACTTCATTCACCGGCTCCTGGTCCTTGGTGGAGGAGGTGGCACTAAATGTAATGAGCGGATGAACTTGCCATCCTTAGGTACTGCTGGGCCCTTAACTAATGATCACCAAAAACAAAAGTATGGATACAAAGATGATACGAAGGTCCATAAAGGAAAAACATAAAAAGACTGAATAACTGAAGAAAAAGAAATGAGGGGGAGAAACAAAGCTGGAGTTGAAGAAGAGAGGACAGGTAAGGGCTGGCTAATAAAACAGGCAGCTTCTTCTTCTACAACTAAAGCATTTCTGGAAAACTAGACAGTTTCGCGCATCCTTAAAGGATTTAATCTGATGAACATCTGGTATATGTATACACACGTCATGTATGTTTTTATTTAGTGTCACAGAGATTTTAAATTTCCGATCAACCAAGGTTTAGATTGGATCAGATGTTTTGCATGTTAACATAGCTGTTGGGTCTTGAGGCTTGGAGTTTTGCAGTCTCAGCTTAGATTAAACATAATCTATGCTCTCAGTCAGAGTCCAGTTCTTCATTTAATCTGATGATGTTGAGACACTTTTCAAAAAGAATATGATAAGACTTCAAGCTATGATGCAATGAGGAAGAGGGAAATATTTTGTTTCCAAGGTGTATAAATCTAGAAGAGTCATACCCTAAAGCATTTGGTTAGACATTATTTTGATTTAGGCTGCCTGAACACAAATGCCAAAGTTTTGGTGGTAAAACTTTCAAAAGGCATGTTTTTTCTTCCATATACCACTATTTTGTGTTTACCTACCACATTCAAAAGGATTGTTTTGCATTGTAGCTGTTACATTTCAAAGTTTAAGGGGCTTAAGAACTTTACAACGCACTATGAGTAGCAGCAACCTCAAAACCTCTGCTGATGTCTCACCGCACCTTCGGCCACATCTGCAACTAGAGAAGCTTGTTCACTATTGGCTCCCAAACTCCACCACTCACAGGTGCTGTTAGTCATAGCTTCTCTTTTTCCCAGCATTCAGAGAAACTAACACGTGCTGAAGCAGGTAGGGAACGTTCAGTTTGGAAGAACCTCAAAATGTGCAAGCTCAGGTCTATGGAAGTCATTAGCTAAAAAACAGTGGAGGCCTTTGTTAGTCAAGCTAAACAACAGGGGGGGAAACAGCCACAAACAAACAAAACAGCGTAGTGATGATATTTAGATGCTGAAGCTCTAATTGCTTTCAGTCAACAATCTAAAAGTGATCTATAATAGAAAGCAGAAAGAAAGCAGCCATTTTTACTGGCTTTTTTAAAGGTTTTGTCTTCTACAAGGTGAATTAAAGCTCATAAATTGAACTGTATGTCTGAATAAGTCAAAAGCAGGTGGGTTTAGGTTCTTAAATGTGTGGGCGGTTGTTCTACCCAGCTGGTGTCTTACCAAAGTAGTCTGATTTTGGTTGTGCATCCATTTCTTTCTCCAGCTGCTTGGTGAGCGCCTCTAATTTGATTTCAGCAGCAGTTGGTCCCTGTTCCAGTGGAAGCGAGGTCTGAGGAGATGCTATCTGGATCGCCTTAGGGGACGATGGACCAACAGGACCATCACTGGTAACTGGTACCCCGGCGGAGGTTTGGCTCCAACTTGGAGCCTGACTTTTCGGAGGTGAAGAGGTCAGCCGGGCTTTAGGCTGGGCTGTTTCAGGGAGAAATGAAGCAGCTGCAGGATCATCGTGGTTGGAGGAGGTCAAGTAATGATGGAGGTCAGCTTCACCTGTGAAGCTGCTCAGAGGTGAGGTAGGGGGGGCATCTGATGCTGCAGTCCAAGCCCTGTCTGACCCAGCAAAGCACAGAGGGCTCTGATGGGCTGCTGGTGATGGACTGACAGCTGGAGATGCCTGCAGGCGCTGATGGGAGGCGGGGGTCCCTGAGGGAAGCTGGCTCTCTCTGGAGGGGGCCGCAGGGTGCAAAGCATTAGATGTACTTTCACAAGTTGCTATAGAAGAGTTATGCTGAATGGAGGACGGTGGCTCTAAGCGCTCCTTGTTGTCAGAATTACTTCCGTAGCTATAAACCCTGCTGGCCGGTGGTTCTGGATGGATGTACTGGTTCCCAGGAACCGGTCCGGACAGGATCGGGGGCTTCGCCGCCGTCTCTCCCGGCTGCCTGGAGCTGTTGATCGGCGGTCTGTCCTTGGTGTAGTGAGCGCTGCCGTGGTGGCCACCGTTCATTTTAACGACCTGGCTGCTTTTTGCCATCTCCTCTTGCTGCTTCTGCATGTGTATTTTAGTCATTTTGGAGGCAAAAACCCTCCGAGTCTCTTCAAAGTCCGGGTTGTTTCCCGCATCCCTCCTCATTCGAAACAAACCGTCTCTGGATGCTTCATACATGTTTAAATCTTCGATAAACTTACTCGCTTCGAGCCCCAAATCCTCGTATTTATCCATTTTTAAAACAAAAAAACGGATACGTTTCCTTCGATAGAGTTTGGAGAAGTTAAATTTGATTCACTGAGATTAAACAGCTCTTTATAAAAGAAAAACAAAGTAAATAATAGCACAAGTATTTTAGATGAATCCAAACTTCTCCGCAGTGAATGAAGTTTTCCGCGCTGGATCCGTCAGTTGAGCCTAAAGAAGCCGCCGTCTGTCTGAGCGAGGAGGCGAACTGATCCAGGATCAGATGCTCCGGCTGGACAGGACGACCCCCTCCCTCCCTCCTCCGGTTTCACCGTCCCACAGAGAACCCTTCATCTACAACTCTCCTCTGCGCTTCGAACAACACAAAGATAAAACAATAAAAGTTTACCAAAAACTAATAATACTTGGCTAATTTCGGGGAAGGGGGGTTGGTTGACGGGTAGAACTTGTTTCCCGAACTGAACGGAACCATACGTGGCCACCGGTAGGCAGTTAGGACCCAAAGCCCACAGCTGACTTATTAAAGGCACAGCAGCAACATTTAAAATACCGATTCCCTTTTCTTTAGCATAATTAACAGTTCAGAGGGATGAAATAATCGCTATAAAAATGTTTTTTTAAGTTCCCCAACGCCGATATCTTGAAAAAAAAATGTTTTATGAATGAAGCCCCTTTCACTTTGTTACCCATAAAGAAAGTCCACGTCATTTATGACATATGTGCCTAGAAGTCCCTTGATCTGATCTAATTAAATACACAAATTAAAGATACTGTTGAAAGAAAGCCGTGAGAATGTCAGGATAAATATTGTCACTTGTCATGAATGGTAAGAGCCAATATATAAACTCGCTATTCTCTGAGGCACGGTGATGGAGGCGTCATGCTTTTGGGATATATTCCTTTAGCAATGAGAGAGTGGATAAAGTTCATATGAAGATGGATACAGCTAAAAACAAGACAAAAAGGACAAGTAAAAAAAAATGCAAAAGGCTTCAAAAACTCATGACTTTTCTAGCCAAAGCTACAGTGATGTGATTTAGATCAGGCATCCCCAACCTCGGTCCTCGAGGCCCACTGTCCTGCAGGTTTTAGAGGTTTCCTTGCTCCAGCACAGCTGATTTTAATTGAAAGCTGATTAACAGGTTTTTGCTCTACTGCATTCATTATAATTAGCTGTGCTAAAGTAGGGAAACCTCTAAAACCTGCAGGACAGCGGCCCTCGAGGACCGAGGTTGGGGATGCCTGATTTAGATTATAGTAGATTTATGTGGTAGAATGGCCTAGTTAAAGTTCAGAGGTGAGAATACCCAGCAATTTGTGGCTATGATGATAAATAAATGGCTGGGTTAATGCTATGATTATTTGCCTATGTATTTTAATTGGTGCTACTTTGTATTTTATGCTTCATATTTTAGAGCACTTTGGGACACTTCTCTGAGAAAGGTGCCATATACATAAACGTTACTTACTTACATATAAATTAACTTTTAAGATCTTTGTTTGTACAAATTATGACAAGTCATTATGTTTTTTTTACTCTACAATGCTGAACTTCAAGCAAATTGAATAGTTTTGCAAGCCAGTGTATTTTTTTTTTTGACATAATGTTAGCTGTTAAGTTATGTTAGCTGTTAACCCCGCCTCTCGCTCATTGACTGCTGGAGATAGGCACCAGCACCCCTCGCGACTCCACTCAGGACAAGCGTGTCAGATGATGGATGGATGCAAATTCGAGACAACATGAAAGACAGAAGGTGAAAGAACCCATAGAGAGTTTTTACATAAAAGTCCATAAAAGATGTCAAAGTAACAACACTACTCAGAATAACTAGCAACAAAACATGACTAACTCAAACCAACTACTCAGGCAGGGTAGTTCATCGCAGGACAACAAAGAGACATACAGCAATGCACATAAACACACCTAAGGACAATTTAGAGAAGCCGATTAAACTACCTGTCCATAGCTGTATATTGATTATTTATTCTCCAGGTGCATAGTTTTTTTATACTGTTAAAACACTTTACATTATGGTATTTTATTGTTTATCTTTTATCTGGAAGTTGTTATTCTTATACATTTTTAAGCTCAACATTTCTGAGACCATTTTCTCTATAATCTTTCTGCTGCTGTAAACACCAGAATTTCCCCATTGTGGGACAATACATGGATTTTCTTTTCTATTCTATTCTATTCTATTCTATTCACTAATGTAAGCTGAAGTGGACCTCTCTGATGATCTAACTCTTTCAAAGAACATCACTGGGATTCTGAGATGGACCAAACAGGGACGTCAACATTTAATGAAATAAGAAAAATAAAATTTGACCTTAAACTGAACAATAGACCATAGTTAGAGTTTGGTTGGCTAGATGGGAACAGTTAAATAAAATAAATCAGTTTAAAAAAAGTAATTGAACAAACAAGAGTGGCTAAATGAATAATCTATCTTAGCTACAGTGGTTTTGAAAGGTGCACAAACTATTATGAGCCCAGCTTTTACAAAGCTAAAGATAAATGAGGATGAAACATCCTTTTCAAACTTTTATCAAATACACCATAACATGCATCTTGTCCAATTTCATTAATACATTTCTTAGATGGAGAAAATACACTAACCTGGTTGGATACCATTAAATACATTTTTTATTGGATAATCTCTTTCAGTTTTCTTTGCTGTTAAGTTCACACATTCCACCAGTTATAGTTCAGACTGAGTTTAGCCACACAGAACTCAAGCTACGGGTTTGCTTAGCAGATTGGCTAAGATAAATTAAAACTGTTGCCATTGTTTAAAGGTAAAATGTTAAACAAAACATCAGTGTGGATATTTTTAGACAATTTGAGGGATACATGTCTTTAGGATTTTACTTTAAGTTTAATTTAGGCAGATTTAGCTTTATCCTCGTCAAGATAAAAAAAAAAGATGAAAAAGATGGCTACAATTTGTTTAGATGGTGATATGACAAAAGGAACATCCGCAGAAAATCAAACAATCCTTCTTGGGGTCAGCTTTCAGCTTAATGAGCTGCAGCATTACAGGGCCCTCCTGTGAGAATACATAGGCCACTCCAGGAACTAAACTGATGCAGTGGAGGGTGACTGAAACTATAATGCCACGGTGCCCCACCCTTTAATTTTTCTTCCTAAATTTCTCAAGAGGAAGGGACGTGATTTACTTTAACCCACCAAAGATAACTCATGCTGCACAAGGCTACGGCTGTGGTTTGAAGACAAAGTGAGTCACAGCTCAACACTTCCCTGTTCAAAGTTGTCATGGAAACTGCAGAGCTGACAAAAAATGTTAAATGGTATGGTGGAGACCAACGGTGACGGAATTAAAAGAGGAAATGCATCGCTGCAGCTTAGACCTAATTTTTGTGAGAAACTTCGAAGAAATATTATTTTCCAGCCTGACTCAGGGTCTGGGGTTTTCTGGCATCTAACTCCTCCCAAAAGTAAAAAAAAAACATGGATGTTATATTTGATCAGCTGCTTAAGTAACCCAAAGTACATTGGAAGTTATTTTAAAGTGTGGACTTACTTTATTCTGCTCAATCATACAGAGGAGTTAAAAGAATATACAAGACTTCTGTCCTTGGCCTTTTCTGTTTTCTGCTGCGACAACATCTGGCTGAGTTTAAATGTGCATATTCAACATAGAGAATAGCTTAAACAGGTTTGGCTCGAGTTCTCTTATTCCTGGCCTTTCTTCCTGTTATTCTGTCTGTCCTGAAAGCGTTTTCCTGTCACCTGACGGTCGGTGATAAATCACAGAAATATGGAAAGAGGCTAAAGGAATCAGCAAGGCACATTCTGGTTCTCTCTCTCTCTGCACAGTTTGTCTTATGCAAGTACAGTTTCCCTGTTAACCCAAATGACACAGTGGCTTATTTTGATCTGACACTATTGTTGCAAAGCTGACATCAGAAAATTCTTATGTGGGTTGCAATTTTTTCCACATACACCTACAGAAACATCTTGCGGACAGTGAAATGTTGTGAAGGACAAGCGCTGGTTCATATCAGATGACTGCTTACTCACACAGGCTCTAAAAAGATAGGCCAGTGGGTGGGAACAGATAGATTTCACTGCCTCCGGCTTGTGGGCTCTTTGAGTGCAGTGCTAATGGCTAAGTGAAGGAGGCCCACTGCCACAGAGGTAATGAACAGGCGTCGCTGGTTATGTGGCACCGAGCATCAATGGCTAATCAAGATGTTCACATCCAGATTCCCACAAACCGCATTAGATAAATCGCACTAAAGCTTTGATGGCGGCAGGGTTCATCAAGCTGAACATAGCAGGGCTTCTTAAAACCCTAAAAGGCAGTTTACATACAGTGTCATCCAAGTAGTGCACCAGTACAAAGTTAAGGAAAAGTAATACATTACATTATAATACCGCAAATTAAAAGAAAATAAGTGAGCCTTCATTTATAGTCTGCCTTTGTTTCTTTGATACCCATAATCAAATTTAGTTACAGGGAATCAGTAAACAGAAGCCACTTGTTTGTAATCTCATCAGCAAGATCCAACTGTTAGTTTGCTGGAGTATATTTTTTTAACAAAATGAAGAATGGAGACACAAAGGAAAAGTTAAGAAAAAAAAGAGTTCAATTGCACAATACACCAGGCACTCTACCATCCAACATCTAAGATTATGGCACAGCAGAGAACCCACCAAAAATGACAGGATGGGCATGGTAAGCATTAATCTGGGAAGCACAAAAAGACCCATGGTAATTCTGAAGGAGCTAGAGATCCTGGGATCAAGCCTTTTAACAGATTGCTGGAAATCCAATAGGGTTCATACCAAACATGGAGGAAAGTGGTTAAAGCAGTATAATATAGGAAGGACGCCTTTTAGAGGCTACAGAGTGATTTAGAGGGTTCTAAACCCAAAACACCCAGAGCTATGATGGAAATATTTACATTAAATGGTCCAATCAAAGTACAGACCTAAACCCAGTGTAAAAACTAAAGCCAGGTCTGACTAAACTTGAGCTGTTTTACGAAGAAACGAGGGCAAACATGTCAGTCTCTAGATATGCAAAGCTGGTGTTCACAGAAAACTGAAAGACTTGACACTTACTTAAACTTAAAATATATATTATTTCTATAGTGTTGGAGTTGGCCTGTAATTTAAAGTGAAACCCACACACTCTTGATTAATTAGCAGAAAAGCTGGACTAAGTGCAGCTAGGAAGAGTAAATCTCAAGTACATCAAACATTGTTTCTGTAAAGAGCAAAGTAACAGACCTTTAAAAGGGCCACTCTGTGGTGCCCAGTAAGGGTTTTACTGCAAGGTCCAAATAAACACTGATAAACGTTTAAGCTGCAGGATTTGGCTGAACAGCAGACCAGACAGGGACTCATGAAGTGGTGGTGCTGAAGAGGTTTTACAGGAGAGATAAGAAAGTGGAGGAGGTGTTGGCATGATACTTGGGTTCATGACTGATCAACAGGCTGAGAAAAAAAGCAGAAACTTAAAGTAAAGAAACTTTTTAAATCTTTAATTAAAAACTGCAAAATATAAATACAAATTTTGGTGATATTTACGTTATAACAGACCCACACGTTCTTTCTCACATGACATCCAAACATCAACAACATTTTTCTGTCAGTGTACAGAGCGGAAAGGCACCGCCCGCCAGGTGTTACATGCAAACGGGTAAACACCCTTGCATCACTCATCAACCAGGAAGTTGATGAGGGCAGTCCTGGGTGAGAGGATGGCTCTCTTGATGCTGCGTTCGCTCAGAAGCTTCTGTCCAATGGGACTCTCCAGAACCAGCTGCTGGACCCGGCTGGAGTCTTTGGACACCTGCAGAGGGATCGTCACTGTGCCGCACGGCTTGTTGTTTATCTGAAGGCAGGAAACAGGAGGAGATGAGAGAATGTTCCAGTTCTTCCTCTGAGAGCTTCTCCCATCATCTGGCAAACATTCATCCACATGAATCTCAATTCCTTCTTAGAAAAAAGAAGAAAAAAAAAATCTTAAAATAACCTGCTCCGGCTCTATGTCCGCATATACAGCACACCCTCTCTAACACATAGTTAGTGGTAGGTATTGGAAGGCCACTTGCTGGTGTGTTTAGAGGCCAGTGTATGCGTCCCCCCGGTGAATGTAATCACGTCTCTGGAAGTGCTTACAAATTAATGGTGTGTGGGTGCCTGTGTACGTCTGGGGCCCCTCAGTCTTGGCCTCTATTCTCTCTACAGTTTGTCTCGTGTACTTGGGACATGATTAGTAGAAAGAGTGCGAGGAAGCTCAGTCCAACGGGAAACCAACCACATTATCCTTGATGACTGGGAGTTCAAATGTGTGCGCTTGCTCTAAATTTGGAGGAGAAGGACTTTAGGAAAATTTTCATCTCCGCCTTTAACATCTCTGTGGGAGATGCAAAAACTTGGTTTAAAAATTTAAATTAGAGTAGAGTCTATCCGCTTAATAAACACAAATAAAATATCACTATTTGTCATTGGTGGCACAGTGGGCTTCAGGTCAGGTTAAAGGATAAGAAAGAAAAATCGGTGACCATTGATTGGTGATATCTGGACAATGGATCCTAACCTCTGGCATATTGTTTTCATTAATACCCTATCAGAACTTTTCATAAATGAATTAGCTAACCAATCAACCATCCAACCTGTCTGTCTAGAGTTTTTTTATGTTTCAAATACCTAAATAGATAAATAAAATTGTGATTCACCAATGAGAGCTGCTGACAATAACAGGCTAGTCAGTAAAAAAAAACAGTAAATCAAGTAAAAAAAAAAAAAGAAATTCATGGTCACTAGTGTTAGCTAACGGCTTTTTAACACTAAACTGCATTAATCTATCTCATATCAGGACTAATTATCCTTCCCCAGAATCTATATTTATTAGATATTAAGACGCTTCATCACCTACAGTCTGCCACTAATGAAACCAAAGCATTGCAATGCTAGAGAGTGAGAGCCATGACAGAAACCTAAGAAAACATTCTTTCTTTTTGTTTTTTTCAATTAGATTTTTAGATATCGTATATATTAGCGTTGAATATTTATGTTTAGGGATCAGAAAAATGTATATTAACTTTGATTGTCAATATGAGCATTCAAACAAAAAAGAAAAAAAGGTGGAAAGGCAGCCAGAGTGCAAAGAACTTTTACAGAAAGCCTGAAGAGCTATTTTTATTTCTGCATGTGACTGTACAGCCCAAATAACTCTGACTGATAATAGAGGCTTAAAAACAGCTTGCTTTAATCTCTTGAACCAATTTGTCTATTCATGCTAAGTCTCGTTGCCCTGCTTGTTAATTTAGCTTTTCCTAAACTTAAACCTGCTTTTAATCTAACCACAAAACATGCCTGAAAGATTTACACCACATAGATATCCTTTCTAAGCCTCATAGGGAAGACACACCCTCATGATGTGACAGATTTAGGTCCCCAAAACATGAGTAATAACTAAGCCACACACACACACACACACACACACATACACACACTATAATTCCGTAACATTTGCTGAAAGCAAAGACTTTCACTGTTTTTGAGCTCATAGGCAAACCAAGAAAAGAACTCCAGAGAGGAAATACCAGAGAGGAATAACACTGCCATTCTGCTACCGACTTAATTGGGACCAACATGTACCTCTAGCTTAAAGTGCACCACATGCCTTGCTGGCACATAACTGACACACAGGTATTTGCATGAATGTAGTCATGTGCACAAAGGCTAATTATAGCCTCTGCTGAAAATTACAGAGTTTAAATGTAATCATGAGAGAAAATATGGAGTTTGAGTGGAAAATGAGCAAGGTGTTGGTGTTCAAGGAAAAGCTTTGTTTATGGCAGAAATTAGAGGGAAAAAATGCAGCTTCATTTATTTTTTTAACAACTACATTGTTCGTCTGATGGCAATGAATCAAAATAAATTGTGTCTATTTGTCCAAACAACAAGAAAAAAAAACATATCTATGAAATATATCCAATTAGCCAGCTGGATTATTAAAAGAACAGCTTTGACAGTGCTAATAAATTAATTTTAATAACCAAAATAAAAAAAATACCTGTCAAAATAAGAGATTCAGTCTTACATAAAACAGTTTTAGTGGTTAAACGTCAGAGATCAAAAGAGTTACAAGGACCCTTGAAATAAAAGTTCACAGACACTTTTAAAAGCAACCAAATCAACAAATGGTTTGAAATTACTAGAAGAACCATATAAGCAATAGGAAATGTATAATGTTGGAATTTCATAATAAAGCTTAAAAACACTTTAGAATTTGGCAGACTACAGAAGGTTGCCACTTTTTTACTTTAACTTTATCTGTTAGCTCAATGAGATAAAAATGCATTTCAACACAAAGCTTGATTAAAGACTTCAAAATAAAAGCCCCAATGTCTCATTTATTATTTTGCAACAGTAGGCTCTACTACAACATTAGCGGAACACACATAAAAAGCGGAAAGTGCTTAA
This sequence comes from Cyprinodon variegatus, assembly GCF_000732505.1. Classification (NCBI taxonomy): domain Eukaryota; kingdom Metazoa; phylum Chordata; class Actinopteri; order Cyprinodontiformes; family Cyprinodontidae; genus Cyprinodon; species Cyprinodon variegatus. Next base: position 534,088 of record NW_015150674.1, on the reverse strand, counting down.
GTTTTACAAATGAAGGTCGAAAATACACTTCAAATGTGTATATTCAGTATATTCATCGTTAATGCAAAAGTGAATCCCACATTACTAAGAAAGGAAAACTTAAAATAAAGCTTAAACGTACTCTCAAAAAAGGAATTCATATAAGATGGATAATTATAACTGAGGATTTATTACTGAACATAAATGGAAAAAAAATGCTCAACTTTCAAAATTCTAAATGAAAAATCATCAAATTGGAAGTTTTCATTTAATGAAAACTATGAGAGCATTTTTCATATTACTTGTGAGTTTTAAAACCAATTCTAAGATATCTTAGTCTAAGCGAGACATGATGGAAACATTTGGTTTTAAACAACACTAAGTAACAAGTGGCAGAAACTATTAAAATTTCTTTAGGGAAGACTGAATCCAATTTTTCCACTTTTTTAATGTTTTCAGTTTAAATAAACACATAAGTGCAGTTCTAAAAGCATTTATACAACCCTACCAGCACGGACAGCTCCACAAAGTCAGGGGCCTCCAGATACTCGGTGTCCACAATTGGCCAGGGCTGCTGCAAGACATCCCCTCCCCGCAGCAGGAGGGGGCTGAGGGGGTTTTTCACTGAGCAAAGGCCTTGGTGAGAGAGAACACAAGAGTGTATTCAGGCTAAATATAGAAGTTCATAGTTACTGTTAAACATCTGTAAAAATGTTTTATCTACAACGTAGAGAGAAATATGGTGAGGGAAAAAGGGCCAAGAAATAGCTGCGCTATCCCAAGTTCCTGACTTCCAGTTAAAGCAAAGTGTGCATCGTTCTGTATACAGAGGAAGGATGTGTACTTCCTCCTTCCTGATATGCGTGTGTGTAAAATTACACCCCCCCTGCCAGTGAAGGGCTGACCAGATCTGAGTCCAGCAGAGGTCCTTTTTCTCTCTTGTTTATGAACTGTTCTACACACCGACCTGTGTCAGCGAAAACAAAACAGAACGCGCCATCCTTCCTTCCAGCCATCATCTGTCAGATTGCTCTGATTCAGCCCATCAGCTCGACCTGTGTGCTTCTCCAGAAATGCTGCTTTCTCTCTCTTGGTGTGTTGAAAGCTTTGGTATGTATGTCATTAACAATAGAACGCAGCACCAGGCAAAGTTTCTAAACACGGTGCGAAAGGTGACTGTAGATTTTCCTCTCCATTGTTTAATCCAGAAACTCTGACAGCCCGGACTGTTAAACAGAGACTTAATGTATTACAGTTAAAATGTTCCGCATCAATCTATTATTACCCTGAGAAAGAGATGTAAAACAACCTCATAAATACATGAGTCTTTTAATGTAGTGGCCAACCTTTAAAATGAAAACACTCAAGAAAAAAAGGTAAATGTAACTGGAGCCTTTTGTTTCAATTAGTAATTTACTTTCTTCAAAAAACATTATAAACATTATAAAGATTATAAACCCAGCTTCTTTGGGGTATAAATAAAGGCCCGTGTCTAAGAGGCACTACCCTCAAAGCTAGATGAGGAGCTGAGAGCAAATCTCCAACACTTACTGATTCCATAACATTTATTAGACGCTATATATGCTAGCTGGTTGTTGATGGGACAACCCTGGCCCTTTCCTACTATTGCAAACATAAACTCTACAGAGAACCATTGATTTGGATTAGGTAAGGATAAGATTGAGTCTGCAATGTTTAGCCACTAACAACGGATGAACATGTCAGAAAGCATAGCATGTCCATTGTTAAACATAGAGGAGGATCTGTGATGCTATGGGAATCCTTCAGAGTAAAACACTAAAGCGCCAATTTCTACAGTTGTTAGCATAAGATTATGCTTCTGCAATAAAGGGTGAATATATATCAAGGCGCATCTTAAACCAAAAGTTCATTAACTGATTTGGCGCTGACATTTTTGTTCAACTGTAAAAAAAATATTTATTTCCACCCTAAAGGCTGTTACATCAGTGCTGGGTGCTCACTGGAATTAGAAAAGCAAATTTCTATGTTTATCACATGTTTCCTCCTCTTACATGATGCAAAATAACCTCATTTTATTTTGAGCTACAGAAGCTACCTTAATATTTCATGCACATTAAAGGGATGTCTTCTGATTTTAATTTGTAGATGAATATTTCTGAAATGTTTGAGAAACTCAGGGATATAGAACTAAAACTAGCCATCCTGTTTCTCTCATAAATGCAAAGTAGATGATGGATACATTTCCATGTTGATAACCACACAACATGCCTGGGATTGTTTGAGCCGCAACGAGCAGAAACGTGATCACTGACCTGCCCAAAGCTCAGAGGCCAAGTGGGGAGCCATGGGTGCTGCCATTATAACCAGTGCGGCCAGCGCTTCCTCAAACTCCACACTGTGCTGTAGGACTCGAACTGTGGCACTCTAAATATACACAGAAACATGGTCAATGTGTGAGACATAGCATGTTTTCAACAGTAACTGAGACAAGCATAAAGACAGACACACTCACACTTAATGTGTTGGTGAGCCCCATTAGACGGGATAAGGCTGCGTTGAACAGGAAGTCTTCCGTGAAGTGAGTCGTCACCTGAACATATGAACACAATAAGCTGATTAGAGCAATGAAATTGATTAGTTGCATTTAAATATTCAGGTGGACGAATGGAAGTACGCTAAGAATAGCCTTCTTCTTTTTAACTGTAAACCAATCAGGTTTCAGCATTCTAATGTAGCCTTGTGGAGAAATGGACCCGTTTTAGGAAGCCTGGGAAGAAGATGGATCAGTGTGGCTTTTCTGTGAGATACATCAAAGGACAGCCTCTGCTTTAAGGTCTTATAGTAAACAGCCCGAGGTCTATTAAAACCGATGCGAGGGGGGGGGGTCCAACCTGGCAGCCAAAGGGGAGCTATTTATAAAGTGTGAAAGGAGACACAGTGGATTTAAAATCAATTTCCATCCTCTTCGGCTGCAGCTCTGTTCTCCTGGGGTTTCAGGTTGCGTCAGATTCATCAGCACATGACCAGGAAGCGTGTAATGAGTGATATATTACTGACGTGCAACTTTATATACTTTGTAACTAACAAGCTGGCCTACGGTTCTGGGTGTGAGGTAAAGGGCTGTAAAATGCTTTTTAAGCATGTAGTCCAGCTTAGATTGCTCGTTTTAAAAAGCTGTACCATCTTACTCTGCCAAATCTAGACTAGATGATCTCCCACTACATACAATTTCTTAAATACAGTTCACGAGCTGTTATTCTTGGATTATGTGTGCAAAAAATAACTAGAAGGCTTTAATATTTAACAGTCAAATGTTTAAAGCATCTAGAGGCATTAAAATCGCCTATTTTTAGTATGTTGGAGTATTCTCTGTTGTAACTCTAAAATTAAAGTGATCAGTGAAATTGGGCAAAAGATAAAAGCACTTATTTTCTAAAGAAATTGTCATTTATATTTTAAGTAATGAAATAAGGACTGAAGTCTGTAACATGCAAAAATTTCATGATCACCAAAATCAATTTTACCTCCTTTTCCACAATTTCCAGAAACCCTGCAATGTATTACAGATACAGAGAAAATCTCCTTTCACTAGAAATTAAAAACTTTTGTAAGAAAATCAGAAGAAGTACATTTCCCAGAAGACAAACATAATTATACTAATATGAGATGCCAAAAAGGAGCTCATCCCTGCCCTCTGCTGGTAAGAGCTCCATCATTTTTGTTGTGAAGTTGTTGAGTTGATTTTCAAAACACAACAAAATCTTTGTCATCTTTTATGACGGATCATAAGCACTTAACTAAAGCTACAGAACACCCACCTCTTGAACTGCATAGTTCTTGTTTTCCCAGATCTTCCTGACCTCTGCCAGCTCTTTCTTTTTCAGCAGGGAGGGGTTTGGGACGTCACCGAGCTGTCGAGCTCCTCTCAGCTTCGTCACAAGCTGCCAAAGTCGAGACTGCCAGCGCAAAACCCCTGGGAGTGCATCCGCTGGAGAGGGGAAATGCAGACATGAGGATGTTTCCACTTTCCAGTACATTCTAACCTGACTCTTTTTCTAGATAAATAAATGCATCTGTGTTCTTTTGTAGTAACATCCAGGCTCACTTTTGACATTCCAGAGGATGTCTTGTTCAGGCGGTGCAGCGTAAAGGATGTAGAGACGAACAGTGTCCACACCGTACTGCTGCACAACCTCCTGAGGGTCCAGCCCATTGTGTTTGGACTTGCTCATCTTCTCAAAGGTCACCTCCACACTGCCACCGCTCAGAGCCACAGGCTCCTTTCCTGGACAGCAAAACCTAATGTTTCATGAACTCATTTTTTAAAGGCAACAACATCAAACTTGTCATGTTAACACATTAAATATTAGAATTTCATTCACCTTGTAAACATTGTGTTTAGCAAATTTGGTAAAGAGAAGTAAAAACTACAGTACCTTGCAAAAGTAATCATGTCACTTGAATTAAACATTTTCTCATGTTACAACCAGAAAACTAAACTGCATTTAAAAATGAACTTAACTCTTAACAGGGGGGAACAAAAATAATGGTTTTCAAATGTTAAAAGAAAAAATGTGTTTGTTTGTATCATGCCCCTTACTTTTGATACCCCTTTATAAAATCCTATTGCTCTGTGAAGGCCTAGGGGTTTGTTGTTCTTTACAGAGAAATAACCTCATGAGGACCAGGTAACACAGAAGCATTAATCAAAGCAAAAGAAAATAGTTTCATGGTAACTCTGGAGGAGCTGCAGAGATTCAAAGCTCAGATGAGAAGAAGTTATTAAAAGAATTAGCTCATTCAAAAATAGAATCCACAATTAGATAAGTGGCTAGCAAAGAGGTAATGATTAAAGGGAGGTACAGGGATAGAACTAGGGCTGAAAACGTTAATTTTGATTAATCGTTTATTGAAATAACCATCAACTAATTTAATAACCGATTAATCATTAACTGGAGTGTGGAGACTTAAAAACGTGAATTTAGCTGATAGAGTGACCCACCTTGAGGAGCAGTTTACCAAAATTGTATTCATTCTCATCTGTCAATATGCTTTATCTTATTTTCTTTGAGGAACCTTTTGCTATCTGAATATTAATCGATTAATTTAAAAACATAATCCATAGATTAGTTTATTGGCAAAATAATCGTTAGTTTCAGCCCTAGATAGAACCTGTTAGCAGTCTGCCAGACGCATTGTAGGCAAATGGCAAACATTTGGAGGAAGGTGTTCTGGTCAAATGAAAGCAGTAATGGAGCAGTTTAGATCACAGCATATCTATGTGCTAGAATGTCCTAGTTAAAGTCCAGAGAGAAAATGAAGAAATGTACAAAAAAATAGATCTGAAATCCATGTATTTTTCCATTAGCTACACATTAATACACCACTTTATGTTTAGTTCTGAAGATATTCTCAATATCTCTAACTAACATGGAATCAGTGGTTGAAAAGCAACAAAATATGAAGGTTAAAGTGTATAAACCCCTTTGCAAGGCACTGTATGATTAGACCAGGGACCTCTAGTAATCCAAGATTGGAATAAAATTAGACTACTGAAATTATTCAGATTTCTACTGTGTTAATTAAGGATTACCAGGCATTAATGAAGTATAAGAAAAATAAAATCTATCAAAAACAATCACCCTCACCCATCTGTTGAAAGTGATGTACCGGTGTTTACCTTGGAAATCTATTTCCTCTCTCTTCAAATACTGCCCGCTGTCTGCCAGTTTAAATGTCTGACCTTTGATCAGACCCTGTACCAAAAGTTTCCAAAACGGCTCCCTGCAGAGCAGAAAGTTCATAAGCTGATGTGCAAATTAAATATGCATGTATGCCAGGAGCAGATAAGCCAATGCAGCCCACCTGTGAGCCACAAGACCTTGGTCTTTGCAGAAATGGCAGAGGAAGCGGGCGTAGTACAGGTGCATAACGGCATGCTCCTTCCCACCGATGTATACGTCAACAGGAAGCCAGTGATCGGCGAGGTGACGCCTAAAAGGCCTGCAGAGGGAAGCTACAATTAATCAGCTGGAAAATCTGAAACCTCAAACCACAACATTGAAATAAATAACTTACAAAGACAGACAACTTTGTTTGTACTCTTAGACCCTAAAAAATCTCATTCTAATTTCTCCTGAAAAACATTTAAGTTAAAAGGAATATTCCAATATAAACATGCATTCCTTAAAAGTACATTATAGTGGTTTAAAAGTCGAATATTTATTTGCTTTTCCAAGATGCCAAAGACACTTAAGTCTTGTTCAGTACATAATCATGTTTTTAGCCGCCTATTAGTATTGGTACCTGGTGCCTTCAGACTATCAATCAGCCATAAGGCCTATTTAGAAGGATGGAGCCTGTTACTGGGTGACCAGAGGATGTGTGATATCTAAGGTAAAGGCTGCAGAACACCCTCTAAGAAGCTTCATGTTCAAGTGAAAACAGCTCTGGCCAACCTCCCAGCATGCTAAAAGGAGAGAAAACAGTTGATCAATTGTATGGATGGCAGCGAAAAAACACCCAAGTAGTGATTTCACTCTTATTAAACTCCAGAGTCAATGGAAACCACTTTCTGATAGCCTGATCCATTGCATTATGAACTATAATGGGCTTTGTGTAAAAAGACCCAGGAGAGCCCATTAACAGGACAAACAGCAAAAAAGGAAAAGAGCTGAAGCCTTGGCCCTGTTTGGCACTGACAGGAAGTGGGCAGCTGTCAGTGACCGTGAACACATCTGTACACCAAAGTATTCAAAGAGTCAAACATGACGCCATGTTTCCAACAGCTGAAGCTCAACACAGTCAAAAAATAAAACCAGGACTTTGAGAGACGGGCAGCTAATCGTCAGTAAGCAGCAGAATCATTCAAACTGACAATAGAGTGAATCTGATGCTTAGATGCTTAGAACATATTATTTTATTAAAAATATCTTCTCATTAAATCGGAGTAGGAGGGTAGACATGTTTTGTTCCTACTATGTATTTGTAGGTGAGCTTCAGCCCCAGTCGTACTCAGCTGCTCCTGCAGAGGGCAGGCTGATTCTGACAGACATAATCCTGATACCTCCTCTTCACTCTCCCCGAGAAAGAGATGTGAAGATGTTAACACTTAAGTAAAACTGTGTGCTTGGATGTCGACAGGATGGCTGCATGTGGTTGGCCTGGGTCCTGAGATAATCAGCAGTAATGGCGCTCTTTAAGGCAGGCTGATATCTCACAGTGTCTTTTTTTAACACCAGTCATTTGTCTCCTTCACACCTCTCTGACTCTCACCTTCACTCTATGGCTGATACCCCATCAGCCATAGAGTCCAGATGAGGAAAAAACAAAACAAAAAAAAAAACAACAAAATGTGAAACAATTTAGCTCAGGCATCAGGCAAAGGAGGCACGGTATGCAGCCACACAGAATGCCACATAAGCTACAAATCTCATCTGTTTCCTCAAACTTTGAACATCTATTATTTCTTTTCATCTTATTTCCTCTCTGTGTGAGAGGCTCAGCAGGCTGACTGAAATGCACAAATAGTGTAATTGCTTTTTCTGTTATGCCATAATCTGTCCGGCTCTCTAAAGCAAAGAAGAGAGCAGTCCGTTTCATCGCAAAGCAGCTTTGCTGTGAGGTCAGGGCGCTGGGAAATTAATCTCTTTTGTTAAGCTGCGGGTATCGCCACCATCCCAGCAGGTGACGGAAATGGCACCATAATCACTGTAGGAAGAGAGAGAAACTTTAACTGTGTGTGCATAAACATGGGCAGTGTTGGATAATTTAGAGTGGAAAACCTGAAAGGAAGTTTGAAAAATGCTAATTAAATTGGATTCAGATATTGACCAAATTCACATTCAGGCTTCCTACCCGATTGTCAGGTCAGAATTTTATACTTTGACCTAATAAAAATGCTGAGTCATAAACATAACTTTCCAATGAATTCATTTGTGTAATTTCATTTATTTGGTAGTATTAAATTACTTTGGCTCTAAATTAGCTGCACACATTTAGTTAACCTTTGTACTTTTACTTCTCTTAAACACCTAATACAATAGAGGACAAACAGGTGGACTTTTAAAGCCACACTTCGGCTCATTCCAAATTCGTTAAATCGGTGAGGGCACTACAATTCAATTCAGTTTATTTCTATAGCGCCAATTAACAACACCTGTCATCTCAAGGCACTTTACGGTTCAACCAGATAACACAGTCAAATTGATTTAAAGTTTCTATCTAAGGAAAACCAGTTGATTGCATCGTCTCATTGACTTGAAGGCAATCCCTCACTCTAAGCATGCTTGTAGCGACAGTGGAGAGGAAAAACTCCCAGAAACCTCCAGCAGAACCAGCTCAGTGTGAGCGACCATCTGCCGAGGCCGACCGGGACACCTAAGCCAAAGAGGAAGCTCTTCTGTGATTCCCTCAGAAAAATGTTATCTGAATAGTCCTAATTGCAAGGAAGCATCTAGGAAAAGGAAGCGGTATGCTTCCTGACGTTAGTTCAGTCACCATAGAGACTTTGCAACCGATGATCCCTCTAAGCGGCATGCTTGCCAAATCACGCATTGCTCGCACATTGTCAGCGCATAAGAAAATCTAGGCAGTGCATAAAATCAAATCCAACATAAACTGTAGATCCATAACAATCTGAACCAAAACATTTATTACTGTATCATTTTGAATCTGCGTATTGAATAATGATGCCAGAAACAAAAATTCAAGATATGTAGAAGCTCTGGAGTCTGATTCTATTTGTACAATAAGAAAACATTTTAACCTGTAACTGGTCATGGTCCTCTGAGAAGCCAAGCTTTTTTTTAAACTAGTATAGAACAACAAACTATTGTTTCTCAAGCTTCTTATATTATATTACTAACTTGTATAAACTTACAATCTGTTTCCATTTTTAGCTGAAAAGGCTCTGTATGTCTAACGAACAGATTTTTCAGTGGTATGATCTCTCTTTTAACCAACCCGTCTCCTAACTTAAACATCAAAGTAGCTGCCGGTTAATATTCACTGAGTGCTGCTGTGTGTCTCTCCTCCAACCACGTAGCTACTTTGTACGCAGTGAAATGCGACCGCAAAGCAGATATCTCAAAGTGACAGATCCTATGATGTTAACCTGAGATGCGGGACATGGGAGCAGCGATAGAGAGGAAAAAAAGCACTGACTCAAAACCCTCTGAACAACGATAACTGCACCCAACTCTGTTACCTTTGTGTTTTTAAACAGAGATTATGTACAAATTCAAACAGAATACTGCAAATATAATCTCATGCATAGTCTTTTGTTAGAGCCGTAGAAGTAACACCAACCTGTCTGTGTTATGAGGGTCTGTATATCTGAAGTAATACCAGGCAGAGTCCACAAATGTGTCCATGGTGTCAGTCTCCCGCCTGGCTGGACCCTTACATCTGACAGGAGAGAAAAAACATAGAGAGTTGGCAGAAGCGTGACCACAGTTAATATAAGCCAAACAAATCAGAGCAAATGAATTAGCATGTTTCTGTGTTCAGACAAATGTGCTTGTTTGAGGGTCTAAAACTGACTCCATCTGGCTGAAAGGGTCATGTCTCTGCAGAGCAGCATGGCTGAAGCCTGACTGGCACCACAGCTCTGTTCCTGTTCCCTATTAACAGGCTGTGCTAACAAGACAGGCCGCGTCTCCAATGGGGTGTTTGAGTTGGAAATGCCACTCAGTGGTCCCTTTTCATCCAAGCCAAACAGTTCTTTGGATGCAAAATGCTAATCTGCCAACTTTGAAAGTATAGCAAAGGACGCAGACAAAGACTTTCAGAGATAAGTACCTTCGGAGGATGTTTTCCTTCTTAGGAAATAAAACATTTCACGGAACAGTGAGTGTCTAGCTTTTAGTTTCTAATGAGTCTCAGCTGATTTAAAATCAGAGTCCCTGAAAGGTAAACAACAACAAAAACCTGTTCAGGTCTTCTTTACCACAAAGAGAGGAACGGCTGGTGCAGCTTCTCTGTCACTGTCTGTCGAACATTTCCTGTCTCTTAACTTTAAATCATATATTAACAACCAGACACACCAAGAGACAAAAACACCTCGACCACCTACTACACCAGTCTATAATAAGGCTGTAATGATGAGGTAAGAGCTGGTGGTTGCTAGGCAACAAGGCTAAGGTGTAGCAAGGTTAATGTTTAGAAACCAGGTGTTGTTTTATAGGATGAAAGCTAAGCAGCCTAACAAAGAATCAGTCATCAATAAAGTCTCTTCAAGTAGAAGAAATGATATGAAAGTATGCATGAGAAAGTATCTTGTATAAACTCTTCTTATTTGAAGGTCAGCTGATTGCTGGAATGCAGATAAAGTGCAAAAGTAGTAAATAGTGTTTTCATTTTTCACATTTTTTCAAATTAACACCACAAATTTCAGCACAAGTATAGCATAATTTGCTAAGTATAAAAACTCGACACTCATATATAACATACAGTGGAATCAAATGCGTGTACTATCCAGCTAAGATGACAGGATTATTGGTACTCTGGAGGAGCTGCAGAGATTCATACTTCATGTGGAAGA
>NW_015150674.1:521468-523447 GCF_000732505.1 Cyprinodon variegatus | reverse complement strand
TATATACATATATATATAAAAGGAATGCTGTACCTGAAAACAGCTTCCCATAGTGAAAAAAGTAGCAGCAGAATCATGATCAGAGGATGATCTCTGTCAGTAAGGACAGGGAAACTGCTCAGTTTAAAGAAAGATAGATGGAGCCAGATGCTGAATAATAAAAAAAGAACTAAAACAACTGGACTTCAATTTTATTAACATTTATCGTTAATCAGAAAGTGAGGGAGAAATTTAAGGTTTTCATGCTGTTTGGGATGTGCTGCTCTGCAGATATACATACATTCACATGTAGATCAGAAGCACAGGGTGCTGTTAGCCCTGCTGGCCCACAGAGAGACATCTGTTTCACATTCAACAAGGTGTGAATTGGTTTGAAACCGATCAGGCATAAGGCTCAATGCAGAAAACATGTTTTTAAATGTTTAAGCCTGAGACACCACTCTCTGTGTAGAACTCTGTTTTTCTCATTTAATGTAATTGGCTTCCTTTACTCCTCTAACAAACTATATTCTTAGTCCTAAATATAAACATGACTGTGTAATTTCTCTGTCATCTGGGTCATGGCAACCACTAAACAGGCTTACATAGACATAAACATGTTACCATGTCGAGGAAAAGGGTCAATGATACTTTATCAAATCTGACTGAGTCTTGCAGAGAGACAAATGGTAAATTTGTCTCTGCAGATGTGCAAAGCTGGTGGAGAGATACTCAAGTAGACCGAGGTTGAAACTGCAGCAAAAGCTGCTCCTCCAAGGTACTGACTTAGTGATATTGCACAACACATTTTACAGATCACTGTTTCTAAAAATAATTATAAGCTAATATGCTTACGTTTATCACATAACATTGCATTAAATATATTGCAGCATTCTGCATTCTGTCTGCAGAGAGCAGTTATGAGCCATGAAAGGAGCACAACAGCAAAACTAGATTAACTAAATCTGTCACTGTAAGTGTGAGAGTGCCTTTAGAGTACAAGTCAGAGTGAAGCCAAAAGGCTCTCAAACAGATGCAGAAAGGAAGGCAGCTGCCCGCTCTATAAAAGTCCTCTTCCCAAAGAAAACAAAGCTCCATCTGTTGTGTGTCTGTGAGTCTGCCTACCCAATGTGTTGGAGCTCTGCAAACCAGGTGGTCTCTCTGTTTACCTGTGGATCTATAAAGCTCCAACACACACACACAAACACCCCCCCCGCTCTCCTAATCAGGCGAAAGCTGAAGCAGGGTTCAGTTGGCAGGCTAATTTACAGATCTGCGGAGGGTCGGAGACGAGACGAGCGCTCAGGAAATGACTTCCTCAAGGACAGATAAAACCGTTTTTTTCACCAGCCTTTCTCGTCTCTGCTCCACTCAAACTTTAATTGGACATGGTCCACAAGTGAAGGGAACGAATTTCTACAGACACTTTACAACTGAGGGCGAGATGGGTAGAGGGGAGATAACGGCGTCTTCGGCGATTATTACCATCAATCGTAGCTGATGGGGAGCAATTCTAACGACTTTTGAGTAAACACATCTGATGCCATCTGCGACTGAGTAGGCCTTTGTTTTAATCAACATGGAGCCCTGATGGTGATTAGTTGTATTCAGAGAGGAATTCCCATGTCAGCGAGGGACTCCGGAGGCGCCAGAGGAGTAGTGGTTGTGCATTTCCAAACACATCCACCGAGTCACTGAGAGGAAAACCAGCATCTATGTGTGTGTGTGTGAGATCGCAGCTGTGTGCAGCAGATTCATGCATTTACTCTGTTTGGTGTCTCCTTAGAAGCACAGCTGGCTTATGTAACCTCCGACATCATCTCATGTGGCCCCTGCCGTACATGCCACTCATTGCATAAGCCAGTCTGAACAAAAAGTGTTAATCTCACAATTTAGAGGCTCTCTGTGAGCGCCCCGTGTTCTTGTAAAGCCGCCTGACAGCAGGTTCGTTTTGTCGGAGCCGGTCTCTTGAGGAAACACAGGAAATGTTGAGCAGAGAC